>NC_090267.1:188977959-189072959 GCF_040414725.1 Anabrus simplex
CGATTTCACTGACAAGTACCCTTCTGATATGATTATAGAGATATGTCATCTGCCATTGAATAAATAACCCTTCAAGAACAGCTAGTTTGCTTATAACGTGGAGAATATTACTGTACTTCTCAGAGAGAAGCAAAAGAAAATCCTGCCGAAAAGACGCACGCTATTTATTAGTCTTTCAAATAAAATCTTAATAGTCTTTCCTCTCAGGAGTACGAAATAAGAAAATAATTACACTTATGTTATTACGAGCTCATATTTCCTTGGAGCATCTACCAGAAGACAAGATGAGTTGTGTCAGAAGTTAGATGAGATCTCGAACAAAGTTAATTAATGTGATGTTCCAAACAAAACTCACCTGCTCGATGGGAGAGAAACGAGGCCAAACCACTATTACCAGTTCACTGGACTGACAGCCAATACCTTCACGTTGCAACAAAGGGCTCCCGTCTTAGCCTGATTAAGTCGCCTCAGCCCTCAACAAAGGCCTGTTTAAAAGCAATTAACGAGGGTAGTCAAGAAACAATAGCACGGAGGGCTTCCTGCAGACGGACTGGACTCTCTTCAACTGCTCGCGCTCTATTGTCGAACTCCGGGCTATTCTGCGTCTCAGGAGACGTTCTTGAACAACAACAAATAAGCACTTGTCTTGTAACCTAATAGTTAACATAGATCACGGGCCCAGGAGGAAAACGAGTTGTTCCAAAAGCGACTGCCATTAGATCCCCAATGTTTGTTTCGTAACTATTACATACATACATACATACATACATACATACATACATACATACATACACACATACACATATACATACATACATACATACATACATACATACATACATACATACATACATACATCTTAATTACAGACTGTTTTGCCTTTCAGAGTTCAGTCTGCAAGCGTATGTGAATTTACTAATCCTCGCCACAATCCTTTATTTGTAACTAGTTCTGTGACCTTGTTTAGTTCTATACATCGTTGGAAACTGAAACTAACCATCGTCGTCTTGGTTTCCCTCTACCACTCTTACTCTCCATAACAGACTCCATTATTTTCCTAGTTAACCTAGCCTTCTCCATTCGCCTCACATGAACCCACCACCAAAGCCGGTTTATGCTTACAGTTACATCCATCGAGTTCAGTCTTAACATAGCCTTTATTTCCTCATTCCGAGTACCCTCCTACCATTCTTCCCACCTGTTTTTACCAGCAATGATTCCCGCTACTTTCATGTCTGTTACTTCTAGCTTAATAATAAGATATCCTGAGTCCATCCAGTTTTCACTCCCATAAAGCAAAGTTGGTCTGAAAGTAGACCGACGCAAATATAACTATTACAGGGTAAATAAATGTGTGATAATAATAATAATAATAATAATAATAATAATAATAATAATAATAATAATAATAATAATAATAATAATCTTTGGGAAGCTCCGGTACATTGCCGCATGATGTTCTTGGTCCCTCAGAAGCCGATGGCCGAGATAACCTAATATAACCTAATACAGTATATTAAGATGATTTGAGGTAACCTAAGACACTACAACAGAAGTACTGTACGTATCGGAGACTTGATCAATGGAGGCAGATCACTAATAATAAAAAGCCAGAAAGGCACATTTTCAGCCCATTCTGCACAGACAGAATTGAATCAAAAGGAAATCTCATGAGCTACAATATATCGGCATTCTGAAAAATCTCACCGAGCAAGTGGCCGTGCGGTTAGAGTGACTCAGCTGTGAGCTTGCATTCGGGAGACAGTGTGTTAGAACCCCACTGTCGGCAGCCCTTAAGATGGTTTTCCGTAGTTACACATTTTCACACCAGCCAAATTCTGGGCTGGGGCTGTACCTTAATTAAGGCCACGGCCGCTTCCTTCTCACGAAGCCCTTTCGTATTCCATCGTCGCTATAAAACCTATCTGTGTCGGTGCGACGTAAAGCTAATTGTAATGAATTGTATTGAGTGTGATGTATTCACTAATTTTTCTGATTAATGTAATTATGTTTCTCAGAATGAACCCAAAATCCATATGCTAAATAAAATAAATAATATTTTTTCTCAGTGGTTAATACTTTCCGAAGTAACCTTCACATGCTAATAGCAAAATGAGGCCAACAAGGTAAGCATGCGAAGTAACAGTGAACCTACTGTATCTACTTAAATTAGAGGCCAGACGAGAAACGTCCCTCGAAAACGATTGGCCTATTTTAAATCCGCAGATTGATCAGCAATGCACGTAATTGTTGGCCCTAACACACACAGGGGACCCAGAGACCATTACATAAAGCCAGCAAATGGGAGACCCAATTCAATTGATAAGTAATTCTGCAAAAGTGACAATTTTGTGACGAGTTAGTTTCAGAACATACCCACACAGAGGGAGAGAGAGAGAATTGATGGGTGTTGTCAGTGATTAAAGCTGCCGTTCACTCCCATGAATGCCAGAGCCACCAACAGAGAAGGACCAACATATAGGACATATTGATGTGGAGAAAGGGAACGAGCGAGAGCCAACAAGCACGGTGTGTTCAGGACAGCGAGTGAATATAACCTTGTGCACTTGATGGTCAGAGATTTGACAACTAAAACAAAGCAAAATTGGAAGATATTTTTTAAAGCGAGGGAATTGTGAGGGTGGAGTGATAGAGGCTATATATGAAGGAAACAAATTACTACACATTTAACCAGATATATGAGGTAGCTTGGGACCTGTAATGGACGGAGGATTAAGCTATCATAAAATAGACTTCAGTTGAAACATCCACCTTTTGCATTGCATCGAACAGAAATAAACAACAGCGAGGGGGTTAATGAATCGTTGGAATTTAATTTTTTGTATTGACGGAAAAAAGATTTTTTGATTGACGCTAACCCATTATTCTTCATGTGGAATTATGGATTTAATCTTCTATATTCGTCCAGTGGAAAGCTCAAACACGTACAATAGGAAATACAGGTCGGGTGAATACCAGCAATGCTGACCAATCACGGTATTTCTGGTCATTTAATGTGGGAGACAATAGTACTCTTTCTTCTGCTGCTAAGCCATTATTCCTAGCATTGTCTCTGAATTTGTAACGCAATTCTACCCTTGTTAACGATTACCAATCGATGTAGCGTGTAAGTAAGTCAAAAATGCATTTTGTTCTGAAATATGTAAAATATGGTCATGGAATAGGACTGGCTTCCATAACTTCCATAAATGTGAAATTATTACTTTGTTGGGCGCTTTTAACCACTTACTGCATAGTCATATTCAGCACCCGATTTGTGGGACATGATCTTTCGTGTCCGTTACCAACATTATGGTTAGAAATACATATTTTTGCATGGTGTAGTCATACAGTTCATGTGATTTGAATCGTGTCTGTTCATTTAGAATGCTGTCAACTGGATCATTCATGCTTCATCCGGGTAACGCTTACATTACCCGACAACTTTGAATAAAGGACGGAATTAATTTCAATTCAATTTCATTAGGAACTAGCCTCCGTGGCTCAGGCGGCAGCGCGCCGGCCTCTCACCGCTGGGTTCCGTGGTTCAAATCCCAGTCAATCCATGTAGGATTTGTGCTAGACAAAGCGGAGATAGGACAGGTTTTCCTCCGGGTACTCCTGTTTTCCCCGTCGTCTTTCATTCCAGCAACACTCTACAATATCATTTCATTTCAGTAATAATTAATTACTCATTGCTACAGAGAAGTGCGACAGGCTTCGGCAGCCGGCAAAATTCCCATCCTCGCCGCTAGATGGCGCTTCATTCATTCAATTCCTGACCCGGTATATTTTTTTTTTTTTCATTAGGAACTCTTCCCACGCAAAGCGGGAATTACCTATGTGTGCTTGGGTAATACCGGTTGTTTCCTTTTTAGGATTCTGCGCACGCGCTGTGTTATTAAGCAGCTCATTACATCCTATCCTGCTTGCTTGAATAAGTAAAGCAAAGGAGTAATGCACTTAAAAAAAGAAAAAGGACTGGTCAATGTCTTAATTGTTATTTCTCTTGTTCCCAGTCATTTATCAGCTTATTTAACGTGACTTAGCCCCCCATATTTTTCTCTTTTGTTGTTGTTGTTTGTCCAATCGTTGTCCCATTTCCCTACGGGGTCGAGTATGAGGTGAGATGGATCTGTCGTGGCGGGTTTTTATGACCGGATGTCCTTCCTGACGTCAACCTCATCACAGGAGTTAACGAGATGAAATGAATGAGGTGATATATGATATTAGGGAGAGGGTGAAACCCGGTGCCGGCACATAGCCTACTCCTGTCGATTAGCACCAAGGGATCTGCGCAAGGCTTAACGTCCCCATCCGACGGACGAATCATCGTTAACAGCGTCATATGCCCTGACTCCATATGAGCACTGCGGAGAGGTTTGGAATTTAATCCAGGCAATCTAGTGATTATACATTTTATACCACCATCTCCTCTAGCCTGCCGGCCAACAATCTGATGATGAAATTGTTTCCGACCAACGGGACTCGAACCGGCTAACCTCGGTGTCAGATCATTTAGACTTCAGCGCCTTAACGATCATGGCCACCAGGCGGGCTCCATACTTTTCTTACTTATTGTACTTTAATTCTCTTATAATCTCAGTATGTACCAGAAGGTTTATGTTTAAAGTAAAAAATGGTAGTTGACTTATAATCTCAGTATGTACCAGAAGGTTTATGTTTAAAGTAAAAAATGGTAGTTGACTTAGGCCTAAGTATACAGCTCCATGGTTAACTGGTTAGCATGGTGGCCTTGGGTCCTAGGGGCTCTGAGCATGATTCTCGGCTGGATTGGGAAAATCTTCATTGGCTTATCTCCTGGCTTGGGAACTGAGCGTTTGCGCTGTCTTGATCATTACATTTCATTCTACATTGAGCCTTATCCCTAGTGCCTCCGTGGCTCAGATGACAGCACGCCGCCTCTCACCGCTGGGTTCCGTGGTTCAAATCCCGGTCAATTCATGTGAGATTTGTGCTGGACAAAGCGGAGGCGCGACAGGTTTTTCTCCGGTTACTCCGATTTTCCCTGTCATATTTCATTCCAGCAACACTCTCCAATATAATTTCATTTCATCTGTCATTCATTAATCGTTGCCCCAGACGAGAGCGACAGGCTCGGTAGCCGGCACAATTCCTATCCTCACCGCTTGATCAGGACTTCATTCATTCCATTCCTGACCCGGTCGAATGACTGGAAACAGGCTGTGGATTTTCATTGAGTCTTATCCCTATACAACGAACTATCTGCACCAGTACCTCTCCGAAAACCACACGTCCTTGCTTTTTTTTTTACTTAACTGAATTAGTACAAAGTTAAAATAAATAGTCTAAATAGACACTCAAATTTAACTGTGAAATGTTTCATTATATTTTAATAGTAATATTTATCTCTCTGCTTACGTTGTGTGCCTACACACCTCACACTTCTGTTTCATACTATACTTTACTTCCATTCTTCTGTAACCTCAACCTGCATCATAAGTTTCAACTTTAACAAGTGTGTTTAGTACCTGGATTTCTTTATCCAAGGGAGTTATATAGACCGCACATTACCCGGGTAAAGCTATTTCTTAGTAAAATCTCCTACCTGTATCTGTGCGGGGGAGGTGGGGTGATGACGACGGCTGGGTAGTGCTGTATTTACCGCGGTAGACCACGGTCTATCCATTATCCGTAACTATAATATCGAGCGATAGAGATATAAGCCTATAGAGAGAAAATGAGTATGTTTCATATTATTCTGAAAGGATTTTGGAGCTGATGTGAAGACTTTCCATACTTGCGTAGACGTCCTGCGTACGACATTCGTCCCCTCTCTGCCTCATATTATGGTGCTCTGATATGTTCTGTGTTTGAAGAACCACTAGACTTGTTAACCATCGCCATAACTGATCTTGTCCGTGGGTACATGTTTGTTCTCCGCCGTGACCTGGTGCGCCTGGCAGCCATATTGGTAACGCACGAGCAGTGTTTACCTGCGCCCTCGGCGTGTTGTCTTTCAGAGGGAACACAGCCTGGCTGCATGTTAAGTGCGGCCTCTCTTGTTTATCGAGCGTGGCTATTCAAAACAAGCTCTTCACCCATCGCTCTCAACAGTGCAGTTGATTTACAGACAGAAGTAACATGTGCACTACCCTTCGTGAAACTACCACTCGGTTCATTGCCACAATTTGGTTCTAGTCATGCGAATTACTTAACCCACTTGCCCACCCATACGCATAATTATTGCTGAAAGTAATTTCGTAGTACTTAACAACCGTGAATATTAGCTTCCGCTGCTGTGGTCTTGAACTCTGTTAACGTAAGTCCACCTTCCCACGTTTATAGGGGATTTGAGAACACTCAGGCCCTGTTCAGGACTTGGCCAGTATCTGAAGGTTGGATGTCTTTCCTGTAACCACTTGCCGGTCTTACTGACAATATACGGTACTTAACTCCAAAATATCCGTGTCCGAGTTATCCGGTTTTCTATTTAGCCATGCACCCTCAGAAATAAATAAATAAATAAATAAATAAATAAATAAATAAATAAATAAATAAATAAATAAATAAATAAATAAATAAATAAATAAATAAATACCAGGCGAGTTGGCCGTGCGGTTAGGATCACGAATCTGGGAGGTTGCATCCGGCAAATAGTGGGTTCGAACCCTACTGTCGGCAGCCTAGACATGGCTTTCCGTGGTTTCCCATTTTCACACCAAGCAATTGCTGGAGCTGTATGTTATTTAAGTACACGGCCGCTTCCTTTCCAGTCCTAGGCCTTTCCTATCCCATCGCCGCCAAAAGACCTATCTGTGTCAGTGGGATGTAAAGCCAAATAGTCAAAAGGAAACTAATAAATAAATAAATGAAATAAATAAATAAATAAATAAACCAAACCCCATGGCACTACAGCCCTTGAAGGTCCTTGGCCTACCAAGCGACCGCTACTCAGCCCGAAGGCCTGCGGATTACGAGGTGTTGTGTGATCAGCACAACGAATCCTCTCGGCCATTATTCTTGGCTTTCTAGACCGGGGCCGCTATCTCACCGTCAGATAGCTCCTCAATTCTAATCACGTAGGCTGAGTAGACCTCGAACCAGCACTCAGGTCCAGGTAAAAATCCCTGACCTGGCCGGGAATCGAATCAGGGGCCTCTGGGTAAGAGGCAGGCACGCTACCCGTACACCAGAGGGCCGGCAATAAATAAATAAATAAATAAATAAATAAATAAATAAATAAATAAATAAATAAATACAATGTAGTGTACATTATTTTCCCGCGCATTCGAAATGGGCTTTCGGTATGCTAAGTTGTAAAAAAAAAATATGACGTGACCAAGTCAGTTGTCCTTTGAATTGAATTTCTACCCTGATATGCCAAGGTCCAAGTGAACTTAATTCTCGACCTTCATGTGAAAGAAACATATTCACATTAATTAATATATCGATATATAAAAATAATCCCAACTCTATTTAGATACGTAACGGCAGAAAGGCATATCCGTTGTTATTGGTCCAGCATCTACATGAAAATTGAATTCGAGATCATCTTTACGTTGATAATCATTTTCAGTTTTATTTCGACATGGCAGAAATATGAAAGAAAATTCGTTCACGATAGTACAAATCTTGAAAGTGATAGACAAATTTGAGAAGGGTACGACCTTGTATCAGGAAAAGGGATCAAGGTGTAAACATACAGAAACAATTGTAGTTGTCAGCGAGAGCATCGCGTTGAGTATTTAGGAGTTAACAAGGCTCAGAGTACAAATACATTTCGGCGACAAGGTAAAGTGCCCTGAAGAAATGTTAAACTCCTCTCACAAACAGACGTTGCCCAGTATTTTTTTAAAATAGCACTTCCTTGCTATGTTTTAAAATACCCTACATGCTATTAATCGATTTCAATGAAAAAATTATGTTATTAGTACATTTTAATTGAAATCCTACTTTTTTTTTTTTGTGCATCAGCTCGTTGAACAGAGAGTTTACTGTACCACCCATTCGAATTTGATGGGATTCAAAGATGGGACAAATAGTTCGAGAGGCGAGCAACCAGCACACTGTACAGGAGGTCATTCAAGCCAAAATTGAGCGGTTCCATTCTGTACTTTGTCAATTTTCTTCTTCCACGTCATGAATCTATATTCCCGCAGAATTTCTAAACCGCCGAGGAAATGTACACCAATCCCACCTTGCACTGTCTATGGACCTGTGATTCGTCCTATTTAGTACAATACAGAGTACTGTATCATGCGGTAAAAGGGATGAAAATATTTGATAGCAGTGTGACCAAGTTAGTTGTACTTTGAATTGAATTTCTACCCTGATATGCCCAGGTCCCAGTGAACATAACTCCTGACCTTCATGAGAAAGAAACATATTCACATTAAATAATATATCGATGTATAAAAATAATTCTAACTCTATTTAGATTCAATAGATCCATGAGGACCAAAGTACGCATATTCTGAAGGAATATAAAAGTAACATTGCTGCAGTAAATGGGTCATATACGTGAAAAATAACATTAGTGATCACTTCCAAGCCGCAGACCTTCATCAACCATTGTTTGGGGAGGGTTTCGAACATTACCAGCAAAATGTGATCTCTACCATGAACTCCGGACAAGGACAAGAGAAATCGAAATGCCCACACAGGAAGGAAAGACCTGAAATGAACTACAGAGATTGGCAGTCAATAGGACCAGATGTTGATATTTTTATATACACTGTTTCTCGATAGGCAGCAGGAATTAGCCTAATTCAGATTTACATTGATGTTGTGACCACTAAGAATGGTAAAAGCCTACGTGAAATTCTTTCTGATGTATGCTGTGTGAAAGGAAACAGATTTCAATACAACATCATGTTCTGCGAAAATCTTTCTTAAATGTCTCAGAAGTAAATTACTACCAAACAGGATTTTTCCGATAATACCGTAAGGTTTGAATTCAGTTTCGAACGCGTCTCTGTTTAGAAGAAGGTACCCTTGTTTACTATGCGCCAGTAGTTTACTGCACCATAATTGCTCGGAAGTCTGTTTTCTCTCGGAAATAATTTATGAAAATAACAGGGTCATAAGACTGATAAAAGTAGAGGTATATATAATGAAAAATTGACTATCATGTCTTATACACTCTGCTCCCAGAAAGTGTAGCAACAACTTAAATTAAGGCAGAAAACTTACAGGTGTGATGATTAGTGTTTGAAAAGAGAAACAGAGCCAACTCAGCACTACAAAAATATTCTTGCACCAAATACGTTTTAGGTTGTCTGAAAAGATTAGTATGTCAAATTTAGAAACTTTTAAAATGAAATGAAAATCCACAGCCTGTTTCCAGTCATTTGACCGGGTCAGGGATGGAATGAATGAAGCCCCCATCTAGCGGCGAGGATAGGAAATGTGCCGGCTGCCGAAGCCTGTCGCACTCCTCTGGGGCAATGATAAATGTCAGATAGATGAAATGAAATGTGAATGGAGAGTGTTGCTGGAATGAAAGATGACAGGGAAAACCGGCGTACCCGGAGAAAAACCTGTCCCGCCTCCGCTTTGTCCAGCACAAATCTCACATGGAGTGACCGGGATTTGAACCACGGTATCCAGCGGTGAGAGGCCGGGGCGCTTCCGCCTGAGCCACGGAGGCTCTTAGAAACTTTTAAAAGATGGGTATAAAGCAGGTAAATAGTAAATATTGAGAAGAAGGGAAATGTTTTGATTTTGTTGTTGTTAGGATTTTAACATCGCGCCAATACATCGAATGCTTCAGTGACGCAATTATGCGAATTGACTAGGATTGAGGAAGTAACAATCTTGGCCTTAATTAAGGTACAACTCCAGCATTTGAACGGTGTGAAAATTGGAAACCACAGAAAAAGTTCTTCAGGCCCGCCGACGGAGGGATTCGAACCCACTATATCCTGAATACAAGCTCACAGCTACGCAATCCGAAACATGCAGCCAATTTGTTTGGAAAATCAAATTCGGTGTTTAATGATAATATTGTATGGGCCCCAGAGAGACCCTGGTGTAGATTTTTCGAGATGATACCATGGGTGATCTGCGAGTGTACGAGTATTGGGCCCTGTGAAGGATAAATTCGAATGCTGAAAACGTCAGCATCATCCAGTCCCCAAACAAGAGGGATTAATTAATAAATGAGGATTAAAATCCCCGAGCTGACCGAGAATAGAATCTGGCAATGCTTGGTCCAAACGTCAGCATGCTAACTAGATAGCCAGGAGGCTGGGCAGTGTTTAATGATGATAACGCATTGTAATTACCTGGGGCAAACTTGCTATTGGAGTAACTGTAGTTCGATCTGACCAAAACCTTGGCTATTTTTAATATATTAAGATGTGTCCCTGTGGTTCACCTTTCACATGAAAATATTTTATTCCTTCACTGCTCTAACGCTTGTAGGAATATGATTTATAAAATTGAGTATCTGAATAGATAGTAACATTCATTAAATATTTACTGTAGACCGAATTACTAAACATACTTCAGTTATTCTGTGTTTATTTTTTGTTTAAAAATATATTACAAAGTAGCTTTAGCTGACGGGTGACTGGTCAAAAGAATCATGACATCAACCATCACAGTTGTCAGTTAACTCATCAGCGGCGCTGGTCGTTGACGGATTTAGCAAGAAACATCCAAGTTCGTGAATATCTCCATGATCATATATCTATCACAAGTTAGAAATATGTAATACATTGAAAAATTTAATATAACATTCTCGACAACTCTTGTTAGGGAAACGTTTTAGATAGAACAAATACTGTATTTCCCGAAAACTGATCTTGAATTCAATTTTCATGTACAGTAGATGTTAGACTGCTGGTTGCTTTACGTCGCACCGACACAGATAGGTCTTATGGCGGCGACAGGACAGGAAAGGGCTAGGAGTGGGAAGGAAGCGGCCATGGCCTTAATTAAGGTACAGCCCCAGCATTTGCCTGGTGTGAAAATGGGAAACCACGGGAAACCATCTTTAGGGCTGCCGACAGTGGGATTCGAACCCATTATCTCCCGGATGCAAGCTCACAGCCGCGTGCCCCTGACCGCACGGCCAACTCGCCCGGTAGATGTTAGACCTATGATAAAGAACACGGCTTTCTACTGTCATGCAGCACGGGTTTTATTGTCATAAACATTATATTTCTTAACAACTCAACTTACCGATAGCCCAGTACAATTGCGGGAAGTAATAAAGTACATTATAGTTTATGTATTTATTTATTTATTTATTTATTTATTTATTTATTTATTTATTTATTTATTTATTTATTTATTTATTTATTTATTAGGTTAAAAATGCAACCACCGCGAATATCTACGCTAGTTTTCTTCGTACGTTTTTTTAGCTTATAGTTTTTTGTGTGACCGGGCTGAGTGGCTCAGGCGTTGGCCTTCTGACCCCAACTTGGCCGGTTTGATCCTGGCTCAGTCTGGTGGTATTGGAAGGTGCCCAAATACGTCAGCCACTTGTCAGTAGATTTACTGGCAAGTAAAAGAATACCTGCGGGACAAAATTCCGGCACCTCGGCGTCTCCGAAAACCGTGAAAGTAGTTAGAGAGACGTAAAGCAAAAATTATTATTATTATTATTATTATTATTATTATTATTATTATTTGTGCGCCAGGAGTGTTCGGATCGTCTGAGCTACATGTACCCCTGTAGATATAGGTGTAATTGTGCGGGCTAGGAGTATGAAGAGAGTGACCGTGGCCTTCATAAAAATACCTTCTTTGCATTTTCCTGAAGTTGATACGGGAAACCACGGAAGAAAATTTCGAGAATGGCCGACGATGCATTCGAACGCACCTGCCTGGCCGTGCCGCAACGCACTAACCTGTCGGTTTCGTCTGTCCCCAAATAATAGTCGCATTCCTGTAACGAATTTTTATTATTTAGAAACCACCCTTAATAGCTATTTAAGCAAAGATAGTTGATGTTTGGTCTGTCACAGAGCATTTGAAACTGAGCATTATGCATGACCTCGGTCGGTTGTCGCATGAGCTGGGGCGTTCAGTTCAAAGCAAGCTGTCGGTGAATGCAGTGGTTGTTAGTTGAGTCTGAACCGAGCTCGATAGCTGCAGTAGCCAGTATCCAGTTTTTGGGAGATAGTGGGTTCGAACCCCACTGTCGGTCGCCCTGAAGATGGTTTTCCGTGGTTTCCCATTGTCACACCAGGCAAATGCTGGGGCCGTACCTTAATTAAGGCCATAGCCACTTCCTAACCACTCCTAGCCCTTTCCTGTCCCATCGTCGCCATAAAAATATTATGTGTCGGTGCGGCGTAAAACAACTTGAAAAAAAAGTGGAGTCTGATGATTTGTTGACGTAGTAGAAGTAAGTAAAGCTTTCGTAGTGTAGATTTTGAGGCTAGGTAACATTGGAAGAATGGGAAGAGTGAAAAATATTGGAGAATATCAGCGGCTGGCCATTTACGAACATTTGCTTCGTGTAAGCAATAATGCCGTCTTGTGAAGAGGTGCAATAAAGGGATGTGCTGTAAAATTTGTCATTCATAGGTGGTCCATAGAGCTTATGTGGTGAGGTGAGAACCCCATAATGAATGACAACATTGTTGCTGATGTCTCCTCTAGAATGAAAGGGACAGTCAGCAGAAAGAAAAAAAAGTCCAGAAATCAGGATAGAATTCAAGAAATTCGCTTTGGGTTTTGGCAATGCATCTCAGAATCCAAGAAAAAAGACGTATTGCGAATTTAATCAAGATTGAAACCAACACTGAACTTAACAAGAAATCAGAAGCGTTTGCAATTCTGCTTGATAATATTGGATCGAGAAGTTTCGATACGTACAGCAAGATTTTAGGACATGTTCGATCTAATCCATATTGTAGAAGAATGATTTTATATGACTGAAGAAACAGGCAAGTTTCACTTTGCAGAAGAAGAACCTGATCCATATCGAACCTGTCAGAATAAACGCTTCATTACGACAGTGATATTGATTCAATACGTAACCAGTAAAATTAGGCTATTTTCCTTCATCGTCCGGGAACCAGCAAAATGGAGTAGCAAAAGTACGCCTAGGGGATAATGGTTAGAAAACCAATCCAATCTGTTACACTACATGTATACAGAAATATGCTCAACGAGAAAGTTCTTCATGCTATACAGTCAAAACGGCCTTCATGGACATTATCAAACCCATCTACACACAACAGGATAATGCGAAACCGCACATTGATCCTTCTCATACTATTAATAGCTACCACTACTAAAAGTGGTCTAACCATACGTTTTAATTGTCAGCCTTCTAATAGCCCAAATCTGCATGGCCTCACTCTCGGCTTCTTCAATGCCATACAGTCTCTCCAACATCAAGAGGACCCATGCACAGTAGATGAACGTGATACTGTTGTTTTGAAAACCTTCGAGGATCTTCCTCCTGAGACACTGAACAATGCTTTTATGAACCTGCAACAAGTAGTGATTGACTGCTACAAACTCCCTCACATGGGGAAACAGAGAACGAAATGACAGAGGTGTTTACCTCTAGTTCTACAGTGTAACTCCTACACTGTCATTTCAGCTAGTGCTGCCTTAGTCAGTGTTCAGTGACCAGGTGCAGTTGTGAGTACTGTCAACAGAAACGACTAGTAGTGTTTTATTTATGTTCTAAGTATATTCCTTCCCGTAACTGCGTATTGTTGATTGATTGCTTGGTAAATGAATGCGACTATTATTTTGGGACAGAGGAGGTATTTACTGTAATATAAACGATCGGAAATTACATGTTGTGCCACTTTTATTACGTGCAGTATTTCGATACAACTAATATTGAAGGACAGGTTTTACAGTTCCTGTTCAAGCCACTTCAGTATTGCAGTACCACTATATAGGCATACTAATCAAATAATATATAGACAATTGCTACCTCTGAATTTAAGTACCCAGTTTCGAGATACTACGTTGAGTTGCTTTCCCGTGATGTCGTTACGAACAAAATTTGTACTGAACCTACTTTCGACTCCCGTAATCAGAGATTTTTAAAAAAATGTATAAGTACAAAGAAAAAATTGAAGCATATGGACATTACTCACATTCTCAGTGTTAACAAGAGTGGGTCTTCTCTCCAATAAAATGATTAAAATGCGAATGAAAGAGCTGAAATGTGAGATCTGTGGTTGAAATGACCAGGTACGAAGATATAGATTTGAAGAGATAAATGCATTTTTAGGAATTCTTCTAAAAACGTGTTGTTAAATTCTGAATTAAATTATTCTTTACGTTACATGAAGACTTAATTATAGGTATCAAGTTTAATTAATTTGCTAAAAATGTAATTAAAGGAGAGGCTAAAACAATAATGTGAGAGAGCATTAGAAACATGAACGCTATTAAAACTGCATCTATCATTGGCCGTAACATGGAGTGCACACACAGGGAATGTTGATTATTTTGGGCTGGCCGCAATGCATTATCCGACAGTAAACGCGCATGATACTGGAGGGTGGGTGCTCATTTTTCAGCCATTTCACTAATACCTCACCCCTGCAACCTATACAAAGCGTATTCATCACACTGGCACGAGTGATTATTTCCATGGCAAACCTAAGCAGTGGACAAACATTTGGTCGAGAATTAAAACCTGAATTAATGAGTTGGGTTCGAGTCCAACTGGCAGTTATCATTTTTCAGTTATTTTCATTAATTTTACCGCTATCACAATCCCACTCCACGTCAAAACCCCTCTCTATATCTCACCTTAAATAACGTCGGATTACCCATTCATCAGCATTATAAGTGAAAAGAACTGTTGAAATGGAATGCCACTCGTAAATACGACAAAAAATTAAAATCCTCTCGTGCCAAAATCTTCCCGTCACATCAAACAATCTATGCAAACGGTGAGTGTAAAATATTTCAAAGAGATTAGAGCAATGGATTATGTTTATCCTTGCCAACCACCGTGGTGTAGAAAGGCTACTAGGTTCCTTCCCGACTGGACCGGGTTCGATTTCGATTTAAGTCTAGTTTAAAGGACTAGAAGAGGATGAATACTTCCTCAGGTAATATTAATGAGTATATTAGGTGGTTATAATCTTCTAGAAATTGGGTTTCCAATCCTGACGAAACTCGGCTGGTACTTAACATACAAACCGATCCTCGTTCAATAGTAGTTGTGTTTCTCATATGGGTACGCACTCAACGCACACACGCACAATATATATACACGAAACTTATGATTAGAGCCCGGATTTCCATGCAAATGCATGTTTTTAAATAAGCTAGCTACACTTCTCAAACTTTGCAAATATTCGTTTTACGGCTTAACAATTCCAAATAACCGTTCTTTTTTCGTGCATGTTTGCATGTTTTGGCATTTTTCGGAGAAAATCATGCATAATGCATATTTGGAAGATTTTGGATTTAATAGCGCATATTTGGACGTTTAATATTGCATAATATGACTTTAATTCTGATTTTGACGCATATATATTGTTTTTTTTTTTTTTGCTAGGTGCTTTACGTCGCACCGACACAGATAGGTCTTATGGCGACGATGGGATAGGAAAGGCTTAGGAGTTGGAAGGAAGCGGCCGTGGCCTTAATTAAGGTACAGCCCCAGCATTTGCCTGGTGTGAAAATGGGAAACCACGGAAAACCATTTTCAGGGCTGCCGATAGTGGGATTCGAACCTACTATCTCCCGGATGCAAGCTCACAGCCGCGCGCCTCTACGCGCACGGCCAACTCGCCCGGTCATATATATTGTTAACTTGCATCATAGTGCATTTTCTGAATGTTAGTTTGCAGAATTTGGGACAATTTTTCACGTTGTAGGCTACATTATGTCTATTACTGAGAGACGGAGAGAATGTATTCCTGGCATCCTATGTGACAACCATAGTTAGTAGCCTACATACGGTACAGGTCCTACAGTATAATGCAATTAACCAAACACTTCCTTATCTGTTGCTTGAGTAAACAATGACGTAAGTCGGAAGGCCCCACGTCGAAATCTAATTCTTAGGAATAAGGTGTCCCAGTTTTACAGTTGTACATTGCTATAAATTGAACCGTAAATTGTGCATTAATCATTGACGGCTCATTTTTCGTCTGTTAGACGAACAAAAGAACTCTTGTATCGCACTTCTGTGGCGCCGCGTTACTGGGATAGCAGCTTACAAATTCTGGTTTTTCTTTGAACCCTCTACCGTTTTTATCCTGCAATGTCCTACCCGGAACTCTCAATCGTCACACGTCTGCATTATCGCAGCGAGCAATCGTTACCACTTATTGAGGACATTCAAATGTGTCTGCAATCATCGCATGGAGAAGCAGCTGCCGTAGATAGAGATAAGTTGAACAAACTAATTCGTTCAAATCCTGATTTTGAAAATGCAAAAGACGTACAATTTGACCTCACTTTGTCCAAATGTCTTCATTGAATTATGCATCTATCACTTCTCGTGACGTAAAAAGATGATTTTCTGTGCTTAAGTATGTGCTGAATGATAAACGGATGAGCTTAAATCAAGATAATTTGGAGAAATTAGGGTAGTTTTTGTTCATGTTTCAGAAGGAACTGAAAATTTTGACAGTGCATATTTTCCAGTTTATTGTGCATGTTTTGCCATATGATAGTGCATGAATGCATGCATATTTTGAGATTTGATACTGCATGGAAATCCGGGCTCTACTTATGAGTATAGTGAGTTCAGGCGTCCAGCAACCACAAGAGATTCAACCTTACCTCCAGCGATCGTGGCAATAGAGGATAATCTCCGGCTAAACCACTCACAATGACTGAACTGTCCAGTTCCGTGTTTGAGTGGTAGGTCACTAACCTTTAGTCTGAGGAATCCCAGGGTCTATTGCCGGCCAGACTACGAGATGTTGAACAGCGGATAGTTAATTAACAACGTTGTTCCATGTTAGCGCTTATCTCTACATTTAAAATTTGGAACATAGGTTTTAGAAGTTTCTGGTGAGCCTTAACGTAAGAACTTAATAGATAATGTCCATCCAATGATTCACAACATATTTTAGTGTACACGGGAATTAAAGTACAGTATTTACGTTTTGAATCATGTAATCAATATTTTATTGGGACAATTTTGTCTAAGAAGACTATTTTATGTTGACGATTTTAATGTAATGAACAAATATTATGATTTTTTAAACGTAAAACGTCCGATGTTTTTAAACATTTATCTCTGTCATGTAGGTCTTATCAATTATTTTGTCTTTGTATATTGGCTGAACAAGTCCTATATTGAGGACGAAACATGTACCAAAAAATATGTGCAATTTGCAAACGTTCATAGTAATAATAATAATAATAATAATAATAATAATAATAATAATAATAATAATAATAATAAGTGAAAGATTTTAAGAATCTGATTGGTACTGAATAAGATGGAACCAGAATTATTTCCTTTTGATGTCGCTGCACCGGCAAAATCTCGTATTCCACGATGCTCTTCCTATCTATTATTCTCCTTAAGACTGGTCACGCCTCCAAGCAGTCCATCAGAACAACGCTCGTTGTGTTCGTTTTCCTATGCTGGCGGGTAAACGAAAATGAACTTTACATGCATTACACATTAGGGGTGCGTAAATACGTCATGCAAACATACATTCCTACAGAACGGTACAGTAAGGTTAATTTCTCTTTACACATTGGCACGCGAAAATGAACACAAGGAAAATTGTTCTGATGGACTGAATGCGTACACGTGGCTGAGAGACGTGATCATTCTTAAGGAGAATGATGAATAGGAACGACATTGTGGGATACGAGTTGTTGCCGGTGCAGCGACGATATGATATGAACATTCTTCTATAAGTTATTGCTGAACTCTGTAGCGATACTGCCGAAACATAACAGTTCATGACATGGACAGAATCCGAAATAAACATTCATGCTACTAAAATGAAATACACAGCAAAGCATTTATTTATTTATTTATTTATTGATTTATTTTGCTAGGGGCTTTACGTCGCTCCGACACAGATAGGTCTTATAGCGACGATGGGATAGGAAAGGCCTAGGAGTTGGAAGGAAGCGGCCGTGGCCTTAATTAAGGTACAGACCCAGCATTTGCCTGGTGTGAAAATGGGAAACCACGGAAAACCATTTTCAGGGCTGCCGATAGTGGGATTCGAACCTACTATCTCCCGGATGCAAGCTCACAGCCGCGCGCCTCTACGCGCACGCAAAGCATTTATAAACATTGGACGAGTTACTTTTAGGTTTAGACATTAATGAATTTGCACGAACATGAATGACAAAGACAATGTGTCATGTTCACCTGAAAGAGCAAATTGATCCACATTGTACAGATTGTACATTGACGACACTTTCTAGCACTTCCCGCGATTATTCTTCCAGCTGTTCTACAAACAATTGCGTTACTTTTTCTACCGAGTAAAAAGGTTCATACACATGTGAGAAGTTATTTGGACTCCTGACACTTTGAGGAGAGTCCTAATCATGCTAAACGGGAAGGAATTTGTTAGAACAGTGTAGTCACTTTGAAGTAAATTCGGATATAAGACATGAGACAATTCAGTATACAATATCAGAGTTGTACATCCTTTGAATTATTGGGGAATTAGGAACGAATTAGAATTAGGTTCGATTTTCCTCTAGAATCAGTTATTGATGCATGACAGGGTGAAGTTGTACAGAAAGAAATCTGTACCTTTCTTTCCACATAAGCGTTAATTTCTGGAGTTTCACACCAACACATTTGTCACAGAGCACAGTGGTTTTTGATCCCAAAGAGGAGAGCGTGCTTGGGAGAAATCGCAATACAATTCTAGGCAGGAGATTCGACCGTACGTTTTTGTTTTCCACTATTCCTTTCTCATGTACGGTATACTTTTGGTCTGTGTACCTATTGTCTTTCCTTATATCTATTATTTATCTCGGTTGAATGAAGAAGAGTGGTAAAAGGAAAAGGGAGAACAATCGTAAATCTGGACAAGATAAAGTTACAATGTGTTACCTCGAAAAGACTGGGGAGGGTCTGCACGCCCATACAGTGGCCGGAATAAATATTTCATTGTCCCCTCCATACGAGAGAATTCTGAGGACAAGAAGCGAGCCAAGCACACACAGCGTTGCACAGAACGGCAGAAAGAAAAAGTCATCATTTGAGTGAGCGAGGAAGAAGAGAAGGAGGGCGTTCAGGTACAGATGTGGTCAGCCAAGTGGAGTGAAGTGCACGCTTTTAATGGTTGGAACCGTAGAGGCCAAAAAACCTCCTTCCTGCCAACTGCTCTGTGAAAGATGGCTTTATATATACTTAATGACCATAATTATTATAAAAAAGTGAGGGGAAGTCGATAACAAATTACGGCAAGTGGTGGGCAGTACAACAGGAGACGAGATATGAGAACCTCACACATCGTCTTGATGGATGATTATGAGCTGTTTTCTATAGGAACTACCCCGAATGAAGAAGATAAAAGTAAGTTACATTTACCGTGTCATTACTAGCGCTCTGATGAAGGTTCTAAATGAAGCTATGTCTTCCAAATATAAAAAATAAAATTTAAATTACAAATGTATTGTTCGCATTGCGTGGCGAGAACAGACAGCAATACGACCCCAAAGCAGTAGTCCCCGATCAGTTTTACTCCGATCCCCCAACCACCCCAAAAAGAAATACTGTCACGCTCCCCTCCCCAACCTAATTTCTGTATCAAAACAGAAGTCATAGTTTCAAATTTAACATGTATGTGTGCTGGGGCTATGGTCTATGTGGAAATAGCGTCATCGGTTTCCCGAAATCTTTGTAATCATGACAACCAGTATTCGTCATCTGTGTATACTAGGTCCGTATTTCTAACGAACCGAACTACAGATCATTATTTTACCACTACTGTGGCAAGGAAAACAAAGATTTACGTACCGGGTTTACTCGCCTACAACGTGATGAACTCAAAACAATAAGTAATATTTCGCTTGAGTTCGTAGTCCGAGCACAGATAACTCCTACCGCGCTCTCAATATGTATATTTGCCATTCAGTTCCTACATGCACACTTGGAAGATCTCGCTACCGAATTCATGTTGCCTTCTTGTAATCTCATGGGTCTGTGTGAAACGCGGGTCGACAGAAACACATTCAAAGCCGGTGGCGTTGAGATCTTTGAAATGGCAGTCTACTCGTCGACGCTACAATCCGCCGAACACGAGCTGATTAAATTCGATGGGTAATTTGTACAAGTGAAATGAATCACTACTGCAGTTTATGGTGTTGAAGATATTCGTTCCGTCGAGACTCAAATCGATAAACGAGCGCTCCTTGACGTTGCATACATTTCACCAGGCACTGTCCGGCTTCATGGTTAAATGGTTAGCGTGCTGGCCTTTGGTCACAGAGGTCCCGGGTTCGATTCCCGGCAGGGTCGGGAATTTTAAACTTAATTGGTTAATTTCGCTGGCCCGGGGGCTGGGTGTAGACCTATGTGTCGTCGTCATCATCATTTCATCCTCATCATGACGCGCAGGTCGCCTACGGGAGTCAAATAAAAAAGACCTGCATCAGGCGATCTGAACTTGTCTTCGGACACTCCCGGCACTAAAAGCCATACGCCATTTCATTTTTTTACCAGGCACTAAAGTAAGTCAAATGAGGCATTTCTTCGAGTTAAACCTCATGGCTATAACCCTTAAGTTGGTAACATTGTCGAAGTTTAAACTTAAGAATTTCATTTTTGTCCGTATTGAACTGAGAATGGAAGACAGGAAAACATAAAGGTGGACCCTTTTATGTTTTCCTATCTTGCATTGTCGAAGTTGTTCGTGACAACGAGTATCATTCACTACATGTTGTACATGGTGGTGATTTGAACATCGATTTGAAGTCAGCACCTGGTTATGAGTTTCTCTCCTTCATGCATGATACGTTCGCCTTCGATTTAAAAACGACCCAGCCACTGTACTGAAATACCTGACGAAATGTCCGACTCGTTGGCTGAACGGTCAGCATACTGGCCTTCGGGTCAGAGGGTCCCGGGTTCGATTCCCGGCCGCGTCGGGGATTTTAACCTTAATTGGTTAATTCCAATGCCACTAGGGCTGGGTGTATGTGTTGTCTTCATCATCATTTCATCCTCATCACGACGCGCAGGTCGCCTACGGCGTCAAATAGAAAGACTGCACCTGGCGAGCCGAACCCGTCCTGGGATATCCCGGCACTAAAAGCCGTACATTTCATTTTTCCTGACAAAATTTTGTTAATACTACTAACGATTACCTTAACATACGCAAATTCACAGCAAGAAATGGACTCAAAGAATTAGGCCAAAGAAGAGGCACACCAACGAACAAAATAAATATATAAAATGTATATAGCTCAATGTAAATTATGTAAATACCATGTACAAAACAAAGAATTCAATAAACGGGGGATAGCAGGGGAAAACTATGGGGGCGGGAGTGCGGTGCGGGTCCTCTCCCTGGGTTGCGCCCGTTGGGGGTGCGGCGGCCTCTGCACCACCAATAATAAACAAGTATGTACAACGCATACAAACGCAGCCAACCCAACCCAAGTCAATCAACAACTAACAGTTAAAGGCCTAAGAGCTACTAGTTTAGCTGACGGCCAGCCTGTCAAAGGACAGGAATGAAATAACTTCATTCGTTCGTTCGTTTCGCTACAGGTCGGTAGATGCAGAGTGGGTCTCAGCACATAAGTGGCCACGGCTGGTCCGTGGTCCAACAGCTCTGCACTCTGACCGGCCAACCGAGCAGAGGTGGGGTGGCCATGGATCTACCGTGGAACCTGCATTCGGGAGACGGGACAGGACTGGACCTCGCGGCTGGTCCCAACCGTCGCCTGTCCTGAGAATGGTTTTCCGTGGTTCTTCATTTTCCTGCACTAAGGCGAATGCCGGGATAGTTCCTAGTATAGGCCATGGCCGTCAACCCCCTCACTTTCTCCGAGCATCTCCTTCACTGTAACACATCTCCCGGCCTGAGAGACGGCGTCACTGTCTAAGAGACCCGCCTCCCCCTTCAGGGGAGGAATGAAAATATTTTAGTAGCAGTAGTTCCCCTACACAGATGGGCGGGTGCGGGGCCCACAAGCGGCCACAGCTAATCCGTGGTCCGAGAGCTCTGCACCGAGCAAACCGAGCAGAGGTGGGGTGGCTACGCCTCTAGCGTGGTTCTACGCCTTTGTATTCGGGAGAAGGAGAGGGGCTGGTCCCTTCTGTCGGCTGCACTGATAATAGTTTTCCGTGGTTTTCCATTCTCCTGCACTAAGGTTAAGCCCGTACAATTCCTTTTATAGGCCATGGCCACGAAACCTCTCAATTCCTCCGTACGTCTCCTTCTCCGATACAAATCTCCTGGCCTGAAGGAGGGTTCCACCTTCTAGGAGGCCCGCCTCCCACTTGAGGGGAGAAAAAAAAATTTAGTAATAGAACTTCCACTACACCGAGTAGAGTAGACTTCGGTTTAACAACGGCTGGTCTTGGCTAGTTTTGCAGCTCTACATTCGGGAGGGGAAGGGGCAGATCCCAGCCGTCGACTCTCCTGAGAAGAGTCTTTGTAGTAGTTTTGCATTCTCCTGCACTAACGGAGAGTTCCTTTATAGGCAACGGCCGCAGCCACCTCACCTTTTCCGTAAATCACATCACGAACACAAATCTTCGTGGCTTTACGTTACCACCTACGAGGCCCACCGTGCCCTGTTCGGGTACGGAATGAGAACTTTCACCCAACGTCCACTACGAGGTGTAGGTCGTGCGCCGATGCTGTATTCAGTCGACACGTAAACCACTTAACAACCCGGCAGTACATTTCGTACTCGTCCTATCACCGTCCAGTACTGAATATAACTAATGTACCCAACCTACGTCTCTACGTTAAAGGTAAGGGTAAGGGTGTATTCTGCCCGAAGGCAGGTCCGAACCTCCGCAGAGGTGTACCTGAGCCGGAGTTTACGTACGGTAGGGTGGCCAGTTCCTTTCCGCTCCTTCATTCCCTTACCCCCCACCAACGGCGCATGCCAACCCATCCAAATCTTTACCACGCCCAATGTTGTTTAACTTCGGAGATCTCACGGGATCCGTTGTTTCAACACCGCTATGGCCGTTGGGTCTCTACGTTAATGTAAACATATAATTTTGTTTTATTCCGGTATTAAAAGAAAATATATTCTTCTTCTTTCTCCGTCAGGGTCTTCTAGGGACCACGAGACAATTTCAATGCTTCATCCTTTGTTGTTCCTTCTTCCTCCTCCAATACTCCTCCATATGCTCATTATGCCTCCTTTTTCTCTCCTCAGCGCATTTTGAGCCTGTTTCCTTTCCCTCGCGGTCTTGGAATCCTTCCATTTTTAACACTCCTTCTTCTTCTTTTTCTTAATAGGCTTACCTTCCAGGGTCGATTTTTTCCTCGGACTCAGCGAGGGACCCCACCTCTACCGCCTCAAGGGCAGTGTCCTGGAGCTTCAAACTCTGGGTCAGGGGATACAACTGGGGAGGATGACCAGTACCTCGCCCAGGTGGCCTCACCTGCTATGCTGAACAGGGGCCTTGTAGGGGGATGGGAATATTGGAACGGACAGACAAGGAAGTGGGAAGGAAGCGGCCGTGGTCTTAAGTTAGGTACCATCCCGGCATTTGCCTGGAGGAGAATTGGGAAACCACGGAAAACCACTTCCAGGATGGCTGAGGTGGGAATCCAACACACCACAGCTCAGTTGACCTCCCGAGGCTGAGTGGACCCCGTTCCAGCCCTCGTACCACTTTTCAAATTTCGTGGCAGAGCCGGGAATCGAACCCGGTCCTCCGTTTTTTAACACTTTCTTTCTAAAATCTCTCTCCCTCTCTGTTTCTTCTTCTTCTTCTTCTTCTTCTTCTTCTTCTTCCCTTATGTTATTTCTTTCCAAATATTTTTTGACTTCATGAATCCAGGTAGTTATTGACTTCCTGTTCCAAAGATATTTGAAGATCTGTTTGGTTAACCTGTTGTCATCCATTCTGTATAAATGTCCAAAAAATATCAATCACCTCTTCCGCATTGTATCAGTTATGTTTTCTATGTCCCGGTATATTTCATCATTACTTCTTGATTTCCAGAGTTCTGTAGTTCCTAGCGGGCCGAGCATTTTCCATATATATTTTTTATTTCCGGTATTTCTAATTTATTCATCTTTAACTAAGTACTGGGCATTATATTCGCGTATAGGCATTCCGGTTTGACTACTGTATTGTAGTGTTGTATTTTGAAGTTTTTGGATAAACACATTTTGTTGTAGATGTTCCTACTTATACTGTATGCTCTTTCCATCTTGTGTATACCTTCCTCTACAGCGGAATTTCAAAATCATTATTATTATTATTATTATTATTATTATTATTATTATTATTATTATTATTATTATTATTATTATTATTATTTTCTTGGCGAGAAAAGCTTAACTGAACCTCTATACTCACGTACTCTATTATACATACTCGTATATTTTCACCGCTGCATAGGAAACCATAGAATTGTGGGTATGAACTAGCTCTCTAGTCTCAGAAGCCCAGAAACATATCCTGATTCTATGCTTTTGCGGGTAGAGGTGGAAGTGTACAAGTGAGATGTATTTACTGTATTTGATTTACTTCGTGGTTGAATTCATACTAAGCTGAATTTTTACTCATGTTTCAACGAGCACAATATTAGTCTCACATTAAAAAATGTTTAAAGTCCGAATCCTTGGCTGAATGGTCAGCATTGAGGCCTTCGGTTCAAAAGGTCCCGGGTTCGAGGATTTTAATCGCGTTTGATAAATTCTTCTGGCCCGGGGACTGGGTGTTTACATTTGTCCCAACACTTTCCTCTTCATATTTGTACAACACATCACACTACCAACCACCAGAGAAACACTCAATAGTGGTTACATCCCTCCAATTGGGTTAGCGTCAGGAAAGGCATCCTGCAGTAAAGCAGGGACACATCCACACGTGAAACACAGTTCGCACCCGCGATCCCAAAAGTGTGGAAAGAGCGGTAGGAGAAAATGAAGAATAAGAAATAAATAATTAATTGCTTTACGTCACAATAACTACTTTTTACGGTTTTCGGAGACGCCGAGGTGTCGGAATTTAGTCCCGCTGGAGTTCGTTTACGTGCCACTAAATATACAGACACGATGCTGACGAATATGAGCACTTTCATATACCACCGGACATAGCCAGACTCGAACCTGCCATGTTGGGGTCAGAAGGCCAGCGCTTCAACCGTCTGAGCCACTCAGCCTGCCAGAAGAAGAAGAAGATTGAACATGTTCATAAAACTAGTACTTGACTGATATAAATATAGCCTATTGGAACGATATTTAAGTAACATTTAACTAATTATCTGTAAAGAAAACGAAATGTATTAAATATCAATTTAATTTAATGTGAACGTACATACGCACGATGTATACGAATTTTTCATTCATTTGAAAATAAATGATTAACATTAGGCTATATCATGAATTCACATAATAGAGGGGCTGCCTGGCCGAGGTTGTAAATGTACGCTCGGTTCACCCGGAAGGACGCGGGTTCGACTCCCGTAAGGAAGCCGAAAATATGTAAGAAACAAGATTTCCACTTCCGGAGTTGCATATGGTCCTGAGGTCGACTCAGCCTATACAAAAAATGAGTACCAGATTAATGCTTGGGGGCAAAGGCGGCTGGAAATGGAGCTAACCACTCTGGCGTATGAAGGCTCGAGGTTACGGATAGTTGAAGCCTTTACCTTCCACCCCAAGGGCCTTCATGGCCTGTACGGAGATGACTGTTTCGTTTTTATTCACATAATAGAAATATGAACCTAAGACCTGGAGTGCTTTGCACTTTTATATAATGAGAAATAATTATTTATTGTAAAATACTAACATTCGAAACTCTACTTGTTGTATCTCAGAGAATGATACATATTTTCACTTGTACAGAATGAGTAATAATTATTTTTGATGTGATTTGCATGCATTCCTCCCTTAATTTCATGCGAACGTTCATATGCACAGTTTCCTCTGCTGGAATCGATCCCATAGTGTCGTTTGTTTTCTCTTCCCCATTATCTTGATCGACGAACTCATTACCATGCACAAAGCTGGTGGTTGTTTGGTGGTCCTCATGGGAGCCTGAACCCCGAGCGACCCTCCCACCCTCCCCACATGGGGCCTAATTGATTTCGTGACAAGAGTTCCCGCTAAATAACACAACTCCATCCTGCGAAGTGGCCCACCTTCACACCAGCCATTGTTTTGGACCTGCAAGCACATTAAATTACTGAAACGTTCCCTGTATTAACCCTCACTAGTTTAAAATTCGTCCATGTTTGTAGACTTAATACAACGCAGTGCGTTCTAATACTTTATTGACCGAGCTCGATAGCTGCAGTCGCCTAAGTGCGGCCAGTATCCAGTATTCGGGAGATAGTAGGTTCTAACCCCACTGTCGGCAGCCCTGAAAATGGTTTTCCGTGGTTTCCCATTTTCACACCAGGCAAATGCTGGGGCTGTACCTTAATTAAGGCCACGGCCGCTTCCTTCCCACTCCTAGCCCTTTCCTGTCCCATCGTCGCCGTAAGACCTATCTGTGTCGGTGCGACGTAAAACAACTAGCAAAAAAAACTTTATTGACCGAGCTCGATAGCTGCAGTCGCATAAGTGCGGCCAGTATCCAGTATTCGGGAGATAGTAGGTTCGAACCCCACTGTCGGCAGCCCTGAGAATGATTTTCCGTGGTTTCCCATTTTCACACCATGACGTTTATTTTACAACCACTGAAGACACTGTATTAAACATATTTTTCTACTCTAAGATTAATGAGTGTTTTTTCCCACTGGTGTAACGATGCAGCAACACATCGGGGTTTTCGATGACGGAATAATGGGAAAGGGCTAGGCTTGGGAAGATATCGACTGTGGCCTTAATGAAGGCACAGCCCCAGCATTTTCCTAGTGTGAAAATGGGTAAGCACGAAAAACCATTTTCAGAGCTGCTGACGGTGGGATTCAAATCCGCCATCTCGCGAATGCAGAGTATTAAGTATTCACCTGTACAGGAAACATTCACAGACACCGTGACATCGTATTTTACTTACACTGTCAAAAGCAATCATAGCCTATTGGAAACAGTTGTGCTGGTGATTGGTGAAACCGTGATGAACCCCTGGACCATATACGTCTCCCGACGTGAAGTTATTGATGGGAAATATAATTCACGTTCGCCAGGGTGAACTGATCACGCTTTTACCAGTTCGATGAGGCAGAGACTTTTCAATTTACGAATCTACGTAATATTCTACAACACATTGATTTGTTCCTGTAACAGATCGCCCAACAGAGGTCCGGTTTCTCTGCCATCTGGTAGTGAAAAATGAAGAGTCAAAATTGACATGCAGGCAGCTTGAGCTGTGTCAGATCAAAACGCCTGCATGCAGTAACTGAGATCATACGATTATTATTACTGTTATTATTATTGTTAACATTATGTGCCTTCATTACTTAACCTTTCTAAACTTGTTGATGTGTTGTGAAGTGAAGAATCGAAATACATATCCTGCAGAATTTTTCATTGAACCACATGTAGACTTCTGAAATGTGCATGTGTCGCAGAATATTGTAGGATTTCATGGCTAAACTTCATCACCAACGAAGAGGTACTGTGTCACGCTGAGAAATCATTCGATTCACAATCCTCGTAAAACAAAGGAAATGGTCTATTCAAGTCCCACTTTCTGAAATGACAAATACAGTCTGTTACAACTCATAGAAGGAAGGGAAAAGTCGAAATATTTTCGGAGATAATGGTCCCGGAACTTGACAATGGTTTGACATCCAGGATTCGGTAACTCTGATACGGAAATGCAAAAGAGGAAAATATACTCCATGATGGTCGTCAACGTTCTGTGAAGAAGATGAAGAAGAAAGAAGAAGAAACATTTAATAACTTTAGTCTCAGAAGCATCCTCACGCTTACATATTTTAAATGATAATCATACCAACATTTGTGTCAAGTTTAAAAAGGATACCATGGAATATACTGTATTTACAAAGACACACGAGAAGTTGTTGTTTTCGAGATTATGACTACCTGCATTATCTGCATTACCTGCTCTATCACTCCGATTGATCCTGATGGGTTTATTTATTTAATTGTGTCAGAAACTACATCAGCTTTTTTTTTTTTTACTTGTTTGATGTCGCACTAATACATGGAAGTTTTTCGGCGATGGATGGATGAGAAAAACTAGGACTGGGAAGGTAGAAACCGAGCTTGTATTTAAGGTATATTGCCAGCATTTGCTACTTGCTTTACGTCACACCGACACAGATAGCTCTTATGGCGACATTGCGACAGGAGAGGGCTAGGGGTAGGAAGGAAGCGTCCGTGGCCTTAATTAAGGTACAGCCCCAGCATTTGCCTGGTCTATAAATAGTAAACACGGAAAACCACCTTCAGGGCTGCCTACGATGGAATTCGAACTCGCTATCTCCAGAATGCAAGCTCATAGCTGCGCGACCCTAACCACACGGCCAAGTCCCTCGGTTACATCATTTTTAAAAGTACAGGATTAATATAACAAGTACTATATAAAAGGTAAGTATGTAGCTGGTATTATATACAGTCATATCATAACCGTGAATGATGGGGAATAAGAAGTCTACACAGAGAACCTGCTTGAAATATTACCTTGTGATCATTATTTTGCCACACCATATGCTTCAGGTGTTGCCCTTATCAAATCCTTAATCGTACACCAGACTGTACATAATCTGCAAACAAGAGGATGATCCGTAATTTGTTCTTCCCCGCACTTACATATGATGTCTCGGAAGTGTATCCCCATTTCATCGAACTCATTTTGGACCTACCTACCCCGCATCGCAACCTGTTCAGCATTTTCTACGAAACCCAGCCATCTATTGTCATGTCCTAAAGGTAAACTTTCACAGGGAGTAATCCAGTCTTCAAGATCTGTAACCCTGATTTTCCATGATGTTACTCTAACTTTTCTGGGAGGTTCCTTAGGGCTTTTTGTACAGTGAAGGAAAATTTTCCTTGACTTGAGCCTTCGATTTGATGGTTTGTACCCGTATCCTGACCGATCAGACATTGCGATGGAGGTAGCTAGGAGACCACTAGGATTATCTGCTTGCCAATAATCACTGCTCACTTTGCACTACTCGAGTGGCACATGCAGACTTATGTAGAGGTAGAACCTGCATTACTGAGTAACTTTCATCCTCTTTCAGAGTGCGATTACAGGAATGATAGACAAACCTTCAGCCACATCGTCCAAGCCTTCCCCCTAAGGTCCTATCAATGATGCTTAACTGAACTCCTGAATGTAACAAATTATATTATTCTTCTACCGCCTTTCCAACACCTGTGGGATCACGGGTGACAGCTGTGTATCATATGCGGATTTATCTCTGTTTTACGTTCGGATGTCCTTCCTGACGCCAACCCTATATGGAGGGATGTATCATTATTGCGTGTTTCTGTGATGGTTAGTAGTGTAGTGTGTTGCCTGAATATGAAGAGGAAAGTGTTGGGACAAACACAAACACATAGCTCGGAAGAATTAATCAGACGCGATTATAATCGCCGACCCGGCCGGGAATCGAACCATGGACTTTCTGAAGAGGAGGCCTCAACGCTGACGATTCAGCCACGGAGTCAGACAATGCAACAAATGATGACATGGTTTATACTTCTAAAACTCAGGTGGATATTTGTTTGTGACTGTTCGTAATTGTGACCCATATTTCTACAATTTCTTTTCTTTTAGATTTTGATCGGTCAACTGAGTTATTGGGTACAAAGTATTTGAAAAGAGAGTTGGCTGAGCATTACTAGTCAAGTGGCTATATAGAATATGGTGGATTCGAACATCAACGTAGGGTGTCCTGAAAATTATTTATCGAGGTTTCCAATTTTCAACCCCGAAAAATGGTAGGGTTTTACCATGGCTGGACGAAACGAAAATAGCCGCTTAACACGACCATGGAAAAACCTAGCTTCCATTGAATTCTCAGTCTCATTTATGGGTGTGACACGATGGAAGCTGCTGAGGTATGGGTGGTGCTGAGTAATGACATTCGGAGTAAGAATGGCACGGCTGAGTGCTGTGGAGGGAGCTGCTCATAGGGCCGGTAGTGCTGCAACAGCACATTTTAGCCCAGTGAGGAAAGCAATGGCTAACAACTTCACTCCTTATCATAACCTTGCACGGCTCATTTGAGCGCCGCCATCGATTTTGTGATTTACTTAACCTTTGGTTGGTGCTATTCTGAAGATCCAGCCAGCCTACGAGCTGAGGATTTAACAGAAAGACTTTCGTTATCATGAGATGTTTCATTTCAACGTTCTTTACATATCTGTTTTATGTAACTATGTATGTTTGTGTCATGTTATTTTAATTTTATTTATGTGATATCGAAAAACTTACGCGTTCCCACCAGCAAAAGAAATAGATCATTAACACCAAATGGGAGAACTTTGGAACCAACATTATAGTTCTCGGGAAAGCGTACATCAACAGTATAGAAGCCACCACCAATGTTCATCAACTTGGATGGATAAATCATGTGATGGTACCAGATTTCCTCACCAAATCCTTTACGGTGGACTTTGCTCCAGCATCAGTTTTAAAGGAGCCCCTTTCCAGCTCTATTCGCTTACGTTTGGCACCGGTAATTTTAATTTTAAAAACAAATTAGTACGGAAAATTCAAAAACTTAATACGAAACATAATGTTTACGGAAAATAAGATTAAACGGATATTTTCTGAAGGAATAGCTTATAGATTCAAGATTGTTTCTATATAGATCTTTAAATAATTAAGGAATAATGTACAATTCAGTGAATGTTAGTATTTATAGCACAAGGTTCATTTAACTACAGAAATTGTAATTGATTAGGCAATTTATTTTATTGCTTGTATTTGGTAAGCAATATAAATTTAAATTTTAGCAAAAGTAGGTGAACGTATACCTTTCCCCTTAATTCATAAAAGCACAATATTTTACCGTATAATAATTGCAAGAGATCCGTACAAAACAATAATATACGGTGTAATAATATTATTTTTAGAAGACAAACGTCAGACGGAAAATATGTCAATACCTTCGTTGTTATTCTTTGAAAAATACTAATTTCAACCAGCAAATTACGAGACGCAATAACATAGAACTCACAAGGCTTTATCTAATTCCTCTTAACAAAGACTCCCTGCGCTACCTTTGAGATTTCTTTGAATAAGCTAATCGTCAGTTGTTTCTAGAGGCTCTTGAACTCCTTCCTGCACTCAAGTGGAAACAAATCCTTTTATTTAATTACTACTCTAATTTTTTATTCCACATCCCTGTGAGTTCGAGCGTAGCATCAATTACGTAAGCTGATATTTCCTGTTCGCCTGGAAGGCCGTGTTTTTTTCAGTATGGCGGATTATCGAATATTCCCTGCAAAGTCAAGTAAAAAGTTTTCTTTCTCGTTCATCCTGCCCTGTGTGACGAAATGTCAGCAGAAGGTTTTATTGCAAATAAAACATGCCAAGCTAGTCGGTACCTTTACACAAGGGAGGAGGTTAGAGGGGACTAGGGATTAGACTTTTCCTTAATCCTGTCTAAAAGTCCGTCAGATTAGAGTTGAGTTAAGCCTAAAAGTTTGCTTCGTAATAACCTCGTTCTCTCTCTGTAAACCTCTTCCAAAATGCCTCAAACCTAGTGTAACTCTCTGTTTCGGTCTGTTTTTTTTTTTTCTGATGGAGGCTTAACAAGTAGTTAGCACAGTGGTCATTATTAGTACACACTCAATTCCATCAAGCTTGAGTGACTGTCTGCACTTCAGATCGCCTGATCTGCATCTAAAGTTACGAAGCTCTCCAGAAACTTGTCCAGAGTAGTGAAACTCAAACTATTCCCACGTTGGTACGGTAACTGTTACAGGAGGAATGAGAGCAGTACTTCTGTAATACTGAGATTCATACGAAGACGACTATGTTCATCATATTTAGATACGTTTAAGCCTGAAATTGAACGTCGTTGACCATCAGCTTCATGAGGATTTGAGTGTTAAAACTAATAATAATATAATTTGATTTACGTCTCACCAGTAACTTATGCCGCTTGCGGGGACGCCACAGACCGAGCTTGATAGCTGCAGTCGCTTAAGTGAAGCCAGTATCCAGTATTCGGTAGATAGTGGATTCAAAACCTAGTGTCGGCAGCCCTGAATATGGTTTTTCTGTTGTTTCCCAATTTCGCACCAGGCAAATGCTGGGGCTGTACCTTAATTCAGGCCACGGCCGCTTCCTTCCCAATCCTAGCCCTTTCCTCTCCCATCATCGCTATAAAGTCCAGCTCCATGGCTAAATGGTCAGCGTGCTGGCCTTTGGTCACAAGGGTCCCGGGTTCGATTCCCGGCAGGGTCGGGAATTTTAACCGTCATTGGTTAATTTCGCTGGCACGGGGGCTGGGTGTATGTGTCGTCTTCATCATCATTTCATCCTCATCACGACGCTCAGGTCGCCTACGCGAGCCGAACATGTCCTGGGACACTCCCGGCACTAAAAGCCATACGCCATTTCATTTTATCGCTATAAGACCTATCTGTGTTGGTGCGACGTAAAGCAGATTGTATTAATTAATTAATTAATTAATTGAGATGCCATAGTACCGGTAATTTAGTCCCAGAGGAGTTATTTTACGTCCTGATAAATTTAACAACACTGGAATTATGTATTTCAGCGTCTGCAAATACTACCAGACTGAGCCAGGATCGAACCCACCATCTTGGTCTCAGAAGATCAGCGTTCTATCATCTGATAATCTGAGCCACCCAGCCCGGCAGTGCTGAAACCATCTAAAATCTGTGTTACAGTGAGCGTTCTCTTATTACTCGGGTTCGAATCTGATTAGGAGTCGTTGTAATTGAAATCAATTACTACCTCGCAATAAGTCTGGAGGGAATTTTGAAAACACTCCCGTAGAATAGTTCTTGTAAGCATCCGGTTTAGGACCACAGATCTCCAGGTTTATGTATCTTCACAGTTTTATATTGTTTGTCTTAACATCTTTATTATATCTCCTAGACCTCGGTTAGGGTCATGTAGCTGTCAGCTTGCATTCCAGAGATGGTGGGTTTGAATCCCACTGTCGGCATCGCTGAATATGATTTTCCTCGGTATCCCATCTTCACATCAGGCAAATGCTGGGGCTGTACTTTAATTAACGCCACGGTCGCTACCTTCCCAATCCTAGCCCTTTCCCATCCTTCCGTCGCCGGAAACCTTTGTTGTATTTGTACTACGTTAAACCTCTAACAAGAAAACAAAACATTCCAAAAAATACCCTGGAACAGTTCAGCTATCTCACGCGTCAAATAACTCCTCATTTTTTTCTCACCTGGACTGAGTGGACCTCGAACCAACCTTAACATCCAGATGAAAAGACGCCCTGACTTGGCCAGGGACTGATCACGGGCCCTCCTGGTATGAAGTAGGACCGCTAACCGTAGACCGCAGGGTCGGCGGGGGCATTAATATCTTGGGATAAACCACACTCGGAATAGCCACTGTTAGCTGCAGGTTATAAACTTCAAATATCCTAACGGTTAAGTTCCTCGGTTCTTGTGCACTTAAAGCTGATATCTATAAATATATTTAACATGTACATATTTCATTCATATACTGAACTTATTTCTTAATCACTTGTCCATTACAGCAGAGGGGACATAATGAAAAACTGACGTTTATCATCCTCTTTCATTCCTTCCTCCTTCCAACACTCTCCCACTACACTTAACACTGAGGGTAGGAAATATGACTCTCCGGGGTGTTTTCCATATAACCCACCGGGGTTACGGCCCCTCCATTATTAAAAAACCTCTTTCCCCACCACTTGGTCTTATCTTTCCCTCTTGCTGTCTTGAAAGTATTTCTATGTCAACTTTGTATTTCAATGTTTTATACGAGAGAGCAAGGAAAAATGACTAGAGAAGGAAGAAGCAATTTTCAGCCGCTAACCTCCTGATTTCACTCTGAAGGTTTATTGGCCTCACTTTATCTCACTTCTGAGAACGCTAATACATCTGTAATTTAACTGGTTCGTTTGTAACAAAGTGTGCCAAGAACTGAAGATGAAAGATTCTTGAAGAAAGTATAGGTTGCAGGTGCAGAAATGATGTAGAAAAATAGAAGAAGCCTCCTATGTATAATTGGGTTTCCACACGTAAATTAAATATAAAGAATTTAGATTTCTTTTAGTCCGAATCCTTGTCTAAATGGTCAGAGTTGTGGCCTTCGGTTCATAGGGCCCGGGGTTTGATAACCGGCTGAGCCAGTGATTTTATATGCAGCTGGTTAGCTATTATAGCTCGGGCGATGTATGTTTGTGTTCATCTTAGTACACGGCGTCATTTCCATCCAACACATCACACTACTATCCACCACAGAAGCATGCAACGGTGAGTACATTCCTTCAAGTAGAGTTGGCGTCAGGAAGGACTTCCGGCAGGAAAACAGGGCCAAATCCATACTATATGCTGACCCCAGGTAGACGGGAAAAGTCCAGGAAGAAGAACGACAGGAAGGATGATGATAATAATAATAATAATAATAATAATAATAATAATAATAATAATAATAATAATAACAACAATTTGGGAGCCTCCGTGGCTCAGACGGCAGAGCGTTGATCTCTCACCGCTCGATACCCTGGTTCAAATCCCGGTCACTCAATGTGAGATTTGTGCTGGACAAAGCGGAGGCGGGACAGGTTTTTCTCCGGGTACTCCAGTTTTCCATGTCATCTTTCATTCCAGCAACACTCTTCATTCTCATTTCATAGCATCTATCAGTCATTAATAAATCACTTTGGGAGTGGCGACCCCATCGTACTAATAGCCTATATATGATTCATTCATTACATCCCTGACCCGGTCAATGACTGGAAAACAGGTTGTAGGTTAATATTATCAATAAAAATTTGCAACCAGAAATGTTTATTATCAAGAACATACAAATTTGTTTATTTATTGATACTGTCTTCATATTTGTAGGTAAGATGTTTTAGATCTTACTTTTATGTTAGAAATTTACATACAACCTTGACATCGCCTTGAAATGTTTTCATCTTTTTATACCTAGAGCGCGAGCCATAAACATTTTAGGACTAATAATTAATTGATGAACTTCTGAATAGGAATAAAAAGGTTAAATCGACTTGCTACTAATTAACTGCAACTATTTGTGTACTTAATAGATTACGATATAAATGTTTCTAAAATCTGCTCTAAATGAGTGATTCAAATGACATAATCCATATGTGGGATTGTTTCACCAAGGAGAACTACACAATCATCAGAGAATAACTCTAAATGTACTCTTTCACTTGACAATTTTAGCAATTACTCTCCATATAAATATTGTGTAGTACAGCTACTGAATAAAATTTGCAAAAAGCTTCTGTCATGATTATGTACATAATAAGTAACAATTTGGTATATTCAGATAAAGCATGTAGCACTAGAAAAGAAATCCTCAACTATAACAGCCGAGTTAAAAAACGTATAACTTCCGAATTACTTCGAGAATTTTTTTTTTCGAATAGGTACTCGATGATAGGAACGGCATCTGGATTAACGGTACGGTAAATACTTGAATTAGCATGGATCGGGGCTGACTGTAAACCTTAAGCTAGCTATCCATATGGAACACACCAGTCCCTTACCTTAGGCTCCGAGTTCAAATCCTGGTAAGTCCATCGATTTTATTTCTAGACTGAAGGCTGGAACGGAATCAATGTCGAATGACTAAGGAGATGTCTGATAAAGGAAGCTGTGGACCTGGTCAAGCAAAATGTAGCTGCGTAAGTCATTTTGCTGATCACGTGATCGTTATCTACAGGCCACCTCGTAGTAGTGGGTTGAATGCGTGGCTGGTCTTCTTCTTTAAATAAAACTTTCGAGGTTCCAAGAGTCTCCAGTATACTGCTGTAATGTGGGAAATAACTATGATAAATTTTAAATGTAGATTTTGCCACAAATTAATACAATTCGATTTTATTCAAGGCTGTCCTCGTCCTCAGCCTTCTGCAGAGTAAAGCTTTCACCTGTCATTTGACCTGTCATAATGAGTAAATACCAGAACATCTCTGATAAAACAATTTAATATTATTAGGAAACAGTTACTTCTATTTATGAGTTCAATGCAGTGACACATACTGCACTATATGTCACCATGTCTCTAGGATAATTTAGCGCAAAATAACCCGCGTATGCAGGTCTATTAGAGCCCAGTACATCAAATATCACTTGTTACCAAATAAAGCATTTCTTCTCTCTCTCTCTCTCTCTCTCTCTCTATTCATCCGTTCAGTTCAGTATGGCTTTCGGTTCTCGTATGGAGCATGTATCTATCAGTTCTATTTGCGGCAGCATCTTTCAGTTTAGCGACCGTCATACCAACGTAATCTTGGCCTTCCAGTTCTTCTTTTTCTGCCAATTATTCCGAGCATGACCTCCTTTTCCGGGGAGGTATGTGGCTAAAATAAGATCGTTCCCCTCTCACTATACTCCCCTACGAGGAGAATTGTGGTTTCACCTGGCCCATGATTTTCTTACTACTAATTTTAGCTGTCTACGGTGAAATGGAATGGCGTATGGCTTTTAGCGCCGGGAGTGTACGAGGACATGTTCGGCTCGCCACGTGCAAGTCATTCGATTTGACACCCGTAGGCGACCTGCGCGTCGTGATGAGGATTAAATGATGATGAAGACAACACATACACCCAACCCCCGACCCAGCGAAATTAACCAATGATGGTTAAAATTCCAGACCCTGCCAGGAATCGAACCCGGGACCCCTGTGTCCAAAGACCAGCACGCTAACCATTCAGTCATGGAGCCGGACGCTGTCTACGGTACTCTTAGCAAACGTCCCCAACACCAAAACTCAAATGCATGTATATATAACTTATACTGTACAGGCTCCAGGGGTACCATATGTTCAGTGCGTAATGTCGTTACAAGCACAACATTACCTTATTTAAATATATGTTTTATTTCTGTAATTTCTGAATTTATTCCGTTTTTTTTTGCTATTGGCTTTGCGTCGCACCGACACAGATATGTCTTATGGCGACGGTGGAACAGGAAAGGGCTAGGATTGGGAAGGAAGCGGCCGTGGCCTTAATTAAGGTACAGCCCCAGCATTTGCCTGGTGTGAACATTGGAAACCACGGAAAACCATCTTCAGGGCTGCCGACAGTGGGATCGAACCTAGTATCTCCCGAATGCTGGATACTGGCCGCACTTAAGCCACTGCAGCTATCGAGCTCGGTGAATTTATTCCTGTTTGATGTCTCCATCTGTCACGCGATCTGTAATACCTTGTCACCACAAAATACAGGTAACCAGACACTTTTCAAAACACTGAAGTTCTCAGGGCCTGATGGTCTACAATGTCCAAGATTCCAAAACTTATCAACAATAAAATGATACTGACAGAATGACATTACACGCCGTGCTGAGTATTTCAGACGGTAGAGTGCTAGCTTTCTGAGTTAAAGTTTGTGGGTTCAATGCAGGCTCAGTCAGGTTGTAATTGAGGGTGTTCAAGTTTGTCAGTCTCGTGTTGGTGAAAATGTTTAGTTTGACGCATAGTATATCCTATATTAAAACATTAAGAATAACACTTCTCTGATATGCTATTGCAAATTGAGGCGTGCTCCATTTTTGCTTGCACTACTGTCATTTCCGACGGAGGGAGGGGTATGTACACATAAATGTAATATTTTATGGAATATTATGATTTCAGCAGTTAATTGTCTGTAATTATGTCCAACCCTTGTACCGTTTCTCTACGGGGTTGGGTATGCAGTAAGATGAAACTTCGTAGCAAGTTTTATGACCGGATGCCCTTTCGGACGTCAACCTCATCAGGACAGTAAAATGAGATGGACTAAATAACGTGATATATGGCAGTATGTTATGAAATTCTGTGCCGAAACATTTCTGTTGAATAGCTCAAAAGGGGATCTCCTCAAGGCTTAACGTCCCCATTCGACGGTCGATCACCATCAACATTCGCAAAGGTTCTCACTCCACATGAACACGGCCAAGACGTTTGTAATTTATCCACCGGGCGAGTTGGCCGTGCGTGTAGAGGCGCGCGGCTGTGAGCTTGCATCCGGGAGATAGTAGGTTCGAATCCCACTATCGGCAGCCCTGAAAATGGTTTTCCGTGGTTTCCCATTTTCACACCAGGCAAATGCTGGGGCTGTGCCTTAACGGCCGCTTCCTTCCAACTCCTAGGCCTTTCCTATCCCATCGTCGCCATAAGACCTATCTGTGTCGGTGCGACGTAAAGCCCCTAGCAAAAAAAAATATATCCAGGCTTTTGGCACGCTAATTAACGATTAGAAAGTGTATATCACTGTCTCTCCTACCCTGTGTGATGGTGAATATTTTCGATAAACGGGACTCGAACCGGATAACTACACTGTCGGACCACATGAACTTGACGTCTTAATGATCATAGACACCAGGCAGGCTTACAGCAGCTAGTTGATTAATACATTTACTATAGGTTAAATATGTATCTACAAACTACACATTTTTATAGGAAGTAACACAAATCATGAGTTTAACCCTGTATACGTAACTTCGAAGAACACACTGCGGATGATAATGTTAAGGCCAATGACATGTGTCGATTGTATTTACATTATGTTGCGTGGTGTCTAGTTTTAGCAGCCGCAGTACCACCACCATTGCGCTAATTGCCCGTATCAATAATAATTAGCCCATGCAATATTAAGTTATTTCCATTTCAACAGAGATCAATCGAACCTAATCGATGCCTCTTTTATAGGCACGATGTATTTTTAAAACATCCGTAACGAACGCTGTTGAACCATGCAATGACGCTGTTATCAAGAATCATTTTACAAACTAGATTACATACTAATCCATCAAACTGAAAAAAGAACCTTTGTAATAAACATTTCGTAAAAATGGGAATGAATATGAACGGATGAATGAATTGCCTCAAATAAAACGAAATTTGAGGGTTAGAAAGGATAGTAAAGGAAATAATTCATCCCCCCTTCGTTCTATAATAATAATAATAATAATAATAATAATAATAATAATAATAATAATATATTATATTATATTATATTATATTATATTATATTATATTATATTATATTATATTATATTATATTATATTACTTGCATGTGCCAACGGCTTCGACCACTTTTATTAATTCAACCACGTTAAATGCTATTAAACCATAAAAGTTGCTTTCTGATGACATTGACAGCTTCATTTCTTGAAGCAAAAGTCGCTCTTTGACACTGCCATGAGTGATCGGTGAAATGCTGTGTCCACGTATGTTAAAAATTTCAGGTCTCTACGTCCCGTAGATTTGGCTGGCCATCGCACACATACACCCAGACAAACAATTCCGGATATCACGGGCAGGACGAAAATAGCTTCCTATGCCATGGACTTAAAATGGCATCTTAACTAGTGTATGTATTACTTACTAGCCTTTCTTTTTGTTACATAATTAGCTTTACGTCGCACCGACACAGATAGGTCTTCTGGAGTCGACGAGATAGGAAAAGCCTAGGAGTTCGAAGGAAGCGGCCGTGGCCTTAATTAAGGTACAGCCCCAGCATTTACCTGGTGTGAAAATGGGAAACCACGGAAAACCATCTTCAGGACAGCTGACAGCGGAGTTCGAGACCACTATCTCCCGAATGCAAGCTCACAGATGCGCGCCCCTAACCGCACGGCCAACTCGCCCGGTCATTTATATTCTATGAGTGGTAATTTTTCTCTAACGGGCTACTACAGACGCTCGCTTATTCCGTTGCTTTGTTGAACTGTAACCTGAGATTTATGTTTTGTCGAAAATACCGAGGCAGTATCTAGAAGCCTGGAAATGCCCCAGTGTGTGCCAGAAGTAGCTACATAACATAAAATACATTACAGTCGAAAGCATGGAACGTCGCTTCTCTATCACCCCCCGAAGGCAACACCGCTAGCTACTCTACAAAGAGATATAATTTCTGCCTCCAATATTCAGCAGTAAAGCAGCAACTTGTTTCCTCAGCCATCAATAGGGAAGATAATGTTGGTAGCAGCGAATATCTGTAATGTGATCTCCAGTAATAAACTGCCAAGGAGGCAAGGTGCGCTGCTGCTACCTTCGGGCTGGTAATGTTCCATATATGCAAAATAACTTTCACAATATATACAAGAGCTGCCTATTCCTATTACAATTCTACTGTGTTGTGGTTGTTGTTGTTGTTGTTATTGTACTCAGATACACAACTTCAACAAAGTATCGTTTACAGTGAGGGAATATTAAAAATATACAAGCGAAAGTCAAAAAGTAGGTTATTAAGTATTTTGACGTAGAATATCCTACATCCATTATTTCGCTCCAGTTACCGAGTTCCTAAAAAATGTTGCGTGTTCCAAAAAAGTGTATACCGGACTTCCTTCAATAATGCCAGATCTATAAAAGCTAGGAAAAACAGAATAACTGACTTGAAAATAGGATACCAAGAATCAATCTAAATAGCTTCCCAGTTCAGATGACGCAACCGTGGGGGTTGAGTGCATCCGTCACTTTATGGTGAAACAGGAAATCGGGGTGAGTTGGAAAATAAATTAGTATAACTTGGGACCGCAACGTGATAGCAGGTACTCTGAGGTGTCGTTCTTTTTATGTACACGAGATCCATCGATAACTAAAATACTACTTGCGGGAAAAACTTGAATTGGTACGTGAATTGTGAAATGTTAGGGATTTTTTTGAAAATCTACTAAATGACTCAATATCTTAATTTAAAGAAGGCCAAAGCCTGCCGCAAATAAAAAGAAGTAGAAAAATTGAGTCAACGAGATTGAACAATCCTAAGATGTCCGAGGCTGAGAGTAAGACGGCCTATGTGCAACGTAAGAAAGAGGGGGCGGTTTTGAAGGTAGGAACAATCATAATATGAATTCAGGAGAACAGATTGGGGCATATATTCATTTATAGGAAATGGAGCTGGGAAACGGAATAATTTATAAAAAATATCCGTAAATTTTCAATGTATTTAAAATCATTTAAGAAAAGACTAGGTAAGCAAATGATAGGGAATCTGCCAATCGACGTGGCTAAAAACTATCGCATACTAAACCCGCATACTACATAGCGTGATCCTGCAAAACCCCACAAAAATTTAATCATTTCGAAGTCCGCCTATGACCGATTAGTATTCTCTCTCCCCACTGAATTTAGCTGGAATCCCTGAAGGACTCCTGCCAAAATTTCTCAAGGTCACAACACACATTTATTATTATTATTATTATTATTATTATTATTATTATTATTATTATTATTATTATTATTGTTAGTGGTTTAACTAACACATCAAAGGTTTTCGGCGACGGAAGGTTGGGGAGGGGCTAGAATCCGGGAAGGTTGTGGCAGTGTTGAAAATGGGAAACTACGGAAAACCATCTTCTGAGCTGCCGATGGTAGGATTCGAATCCACCATCTCCCGAATGCAAGCTCACACCTACGCAACCCTAACCGTACGGCCAACTCGCTCTGTATTATTATTATTATTATTATTATTATTATTATTATTATTATTATTATTATTATTATTATTATTATTATTATTATTATTAAGCAGCCCCGTGGTGTAAAGGTAGGGTGCTTAGAAGCCAATCCAGGAATTTTAATTCTCAACTGACGACGGGAACGGGGAGTTGTTAGTTGCGAAAGCCAAGCAATATGGCTGGGGACGCAGAGCGTGTGAAGCTCCAGGCCATTTGTTTGCGCAGAAGTCAGTGTGACTACTACTACTACTACTACTACTACTACCGGTACTACTGGGTGCGATTGACCTCAATGTGCAGCCCATCTCACATTAATTTAATATGCAACTTGGAGTGTGCTCCATTCGTCTGTTTCTGAGTAATGGAACACCAAAACTTACTTTATGACTTTACCTCATACTTTAGAGGCTATTATCTTTGACTTCCCCTGTAGGAAAATGACTACGTCTTCCCCTGAGAGGATTTTCTATAAATTTCTGTAGTGGAAATACTACAAACCGAAGGGTCCCTGGAAGTCACCACGGTCTTAACTGGGTCATGTCATCTTGGCCTCCTAGTTCCACCACAGAAGATGGCATAAAGTACTAATCGTCACCCAGCTATCAGGAAGAAGTTCTAGAATTGTAAAATTTGTTTAATATTAATTTAAGATAAATTAAAAGACTCTGAGGCATGCATTTAAGTGTCACTGTGTTATTTCAGCAACCATACCGGGCAGGTGGGTCATTTTCGGGATTGTTCATTCTAGTAACGCTGACAGCTCCACACACAACTGCTGCAAACACGCCAGTCATTCACACTGACATGTTCCGACAACATATCAAGACACTGGTACGCTACATTAAAACATGTTAATGTAACTAATTTAGCGCCAGATCACAAAGCCAGTGCTTACCGACAGAAAAATACACAGCTGAAATTTGCTTTATATGTTATTTATCTCATTGGACTTCATAAATACTTCAGAACACAACATTTGCCAGGAAAGTAATTAGTCGACATGAAATGCACAATGTGGGATGAATATGGATTCAGAGATTGCCTTTAAAATCTGCAGTAATCCACAAATACTCATTCGTTATCTGAATTATTTCCTTGGTCTCTCTTTCTGAACCATTTCCCTTTATACAGGGTGACTGACGGGAATCTGACGTTTTTGGCATGGCTAGTACTCTGTCTGTAGGAGGAGTGGGGAGCGGAATTGTCAAGCAGGACACTCGCCATGCGTTGCCGTTTTAGTAGCTACGGATGAGTGGTCGGTTGAACATCGTATGTTTGCGTACGACGCATTTGTGCAGAATGGCGTCACCGCGGCTCTCACACGCTCGATGTTTTCTGGTGTTCTTGCTCTCTTAGTCGAACCTGGTGGCGTCTTTTTAATAGTAGATCCTGTTTTCCGTACATTATTAACCCAACTGAGAATCGTGTTGCGGCTGGGAACGGCACCACGACGCCCACGGTTGAAACGCACACGAAAAAATCGTTGCACTGTTATAGCAGACTCGCCATTCTGCAAACATACGATGTTCAACCGACCACTGCTCCACAGCTACTGAAACGGCAACGCATGGCGAGTGTCCTGCTTGACAATTCCGCTCCCCACTCCTCCTACCGAAAGACTACTAGCCATGCCAAAAACGTCAGATTCCCGTCGGTCGTCCTGTATAAAAGGAACAAATTGGCACTGCCTAGAAATTTAAGCATTATAATGTGGATATAGTTTGAGTGCAGACGTTGACTATAATGATAGTACATTTACCAAACTTTATACCATAGTGGTGTATGGGGAGCATGCTTTCCTCTTATCTGGTGGCCCTGTGATAGATTCACGGCCAGTACAGATATTCTGAAGGTTTGAATATAACTCAGTCAGCCTCGCGAGATCAACTGAGAAGATAACTGACATGAGAGCAAGCGGACCCGATCGTAGAATGCCGTGACTCTGGCCACGTGGCACTCCAGTATCTGCAGAACACCTCGCTGCACAGGAGACATTTTTGTAGGCTGAGGCGGTAAGGGTTGTACTCAGTTCACCCGGAAGGAAATGAGTTCGTTCCTCTGTCAGGAAATTGAGAAATTAAGAACGGGCTTTCCTATATTTGGAGAGGTGCATAGCTCTGATATTCATTCAGCCTTCATAAGAAGTGTAATACCAGAAGCAAAAGGTGAACGATATAAAGTGCCGAAGTCATGGATAATGGAAGCTTCCATCATTCACCTTGCTTCCTAATGCTAAAATCAGACAATATTTGTACATAACGGGAAAATAAATGTATGTTAATATCTGTAAAATATTACAACGATAGAACTTGTGTGTATTATTACTCCCGCTCGTGAGACTCCTGACAACGAAGTCGTTGATGTACCTGTTACATTTATAACATTATTTTCATCCTAGGAGGATTTCATCTCTCAAAACAAAAATTTAAATTTTAATAATGAACCTTATTCTTCCATGGCTGAATGATCGGTATAGTGGCCTTCAGTTCAGGAGTCCCATTTTCGATTTCCAGTCGGGCCGGAGATATTAACTGCGTATGGTTAATTCCTGTGTCTTGAGGACTGGGTATTTCTTTAAGTCTTAATGCTTTTCCCTCAATCTACACACAACACACAATAGTGAATATATCTCTGCACATAGGGTTGCCGTCAGGAATAGCATCCGGTCTAAAACTGGACCTTAAATACTGACCTAAATAAATTAGTAAAAGGCCAGGAACGAGAATATTTTATTTGCTTGTACTAACTTACATTTAAATTTTTTAATGTGGCAAATATATTAAATCAAGAAAGTAACATTTTTATTATACCGAATGTAAATAACAAGTCGTCTTATAGGTGTTAAATCATCATTTTCTTCTTCTTCTTCTTCTACTACTTCTTCTCTTTTCGCACACCTGTGGAGCCGCGGATGTGAACTGTGTCGCACATGTGGTTTTGGCCCTGTTTTAGGGCCGGATGCCCTTCCTGACGCCAAGCTTATACAGAAGGATGTAATCACTATTACATGATTATGAGATGGTTGGTTGTGCAGTGTGTTGTCTGAATATGAAAAGGAAAGCGTGGGAACAAACACGAACATCCAGAAGAATTAATTAAACGCGATAAAAATCCCCAATCCGGCCGGGAATCGAATCCTGGACCCTCTGAACTGAAGGCCTCAATGCTTCAGCCAAGGGATTGGACCTTATAGGATTTAAATGTATAAAAAATAAACAAAGGAAAGAAATAGCCAGAGGCGTAGCATGTTATAATACTGGATCTCGTAAGACATCCGTAGTTAGGCAACAATAGGCGTGGTCACCATTTGGATGGAAAGCCCACATGCTTTTGTTGATGGGAAGATCAGAGAAGAAGTGACCACCCTAGAGCAAGTGAACTCCAGCTCGGGATATCTAATCATAGGGTCCTGGCTTACCTGGGGCAACAAGTAGGTCTCCATCAGATTAGGTTTGGGTATTGGCTGTTTGACGAACAGATATCACTTAAGAAAACATAATGTATAATTCTCCATTAGGCCTACCTCTGCGAATAACGACAGATATAAAACAATGTCAGCATTAACTAAAAATTTAATTCCCTTGCTTACTACTACTACTACTACTAATAATAATAATAACGGTTTTACATCCCACTAACTACTACTATAGGTTTCGGAGAAGCCTAGGTGCCAGAATTTTTTCTTGCAAGGATTCCTTTACGTGACGGTAAATCTATCGAAATGAGGCTGGCGCATTTTAACATCTTTAAACACCAGCCGAAAGCCAGCGCTTCTACCGTCTGAGCCAATCCGCCCGGCTCTTATGTTTAGAAACGTTTCTTGTGTGATTTTCAGCACCTTAATATAACACAAGTCTTCGGGTAATTAAAATTCACTCTTCTTCCTCTTCATCTGCTTACCCTCCAGGGTCCGTTTCTCTCTCGGACTCAGCGAGGGATCCCACCTATACTGCCTCAAGGGCAGTATCCTGGAGCTTCAGACTGTGGGTCGGGGGATACAACTGGGGAGAATGACCAGTACCTCACCCAGGCGGCCTCACCTACTATGCTGAACAGGGGCCTTGTGGGGGGGGGGTGATGGGAAGATAAAAGGGATAGACAAGGAAGAGGGAAGGAAGCGGCCGTGGCCTTAATTTAGGTACCATCCCGGCATTTGCCTGGAGGAGAAGTGGGAAACCACGGAAAACCACTTCCAGGATAGCTGAGGTGGGAACTGAACCTACCTCTACTCAGTTGTTCTCCCGAGGATGAGTGAACCCCGTTCCAGCCCTCGTACCACTTTTCAAATTTCGTGGCAGAGCCGGGAATCGAACCCGGGCCTCCGGGGTTGGCAGCTAATCACACTAACCGCTACACCACAGAGAAGGCAAAATTTTCTCACTTTCAAGAGGGAATTCAATCATTCTTTATCAAATGCCACGGAATGTATAGAAGTAAATGTGTGTTTCATAACAAAAATCGAGAATTTAAATATTGCTCTACCAGCTGTTAAACAGCTTTTGGACTGAGAAGGCTAGTCGTGCATGAGGATATACTGCAGATCCCCGTCAAAACATGTATTTTATTTCCTTTGTTTCAACTCACATAATCCCTTGAAAGATACTGGCCCAAGTCTGTAAAGCGCCGAAGAGATTAATTTCGGTCACTCTTGAAGTATGCGTGAAAAACGTATCAGTATCACACATTTTACAGATTCTGTTGCATATCGGGTCCTCGAATGAAGGACCTCATGCTCTGATGGTAAGCAGTGAGTGTACACTGCCGGTACGCTACCATATGCTCAACCAGCTGGCAAGACAAACGGGGTGACGGGCTGGGTGGGGCTCCCTGTATTGATTGAGGGCTGTCACTCGGGCAGGCGCCAACATGGCCGCCGTGCGTCCCGTAAGAGGTGACGTCATCGATAGTGACAACAAGCAAACAGTTGCTACCCAACTAACAATGTGGTCGGATTACAACCCTCTTGTCTACGGCTTGCTACTTGGGCCACGGAGAATCATCAGAAACACTTTTAGCCACTCTGTCTCCTTCTCTCTAGCTCTTTAACACGATACTCCAACAACTCGAAGCAAATTAAACAACTCCCTCTCCTATCTAGTCTTCCAATTTCCTCCCACGTGAGCTATTTTGAAATATACTTTTTAACTCGTTTACGGCAATGTTACCGAGCAACGCTACACGACATATTGTACCCCGGATGATTTATTGTGCGTTATTTGTTTTCTAATCTGTAGTTGCAGGTTGAGAAAAAACCTTGAAACCTTGATATGGAAGATACGCAGCACGCAAATATAAATTTATTTTGATAACTTCATGGATGTCCGCCTCTGTGGTGTAGTGGTTAGCGTGATTAGCTGCCACCCCCCGGAGGTCCGGGTTCGATTCCCGGCTCTGCCACGAAATTTGAAAAGTGCTACGAGGGCTGGAACGGGGTCCACTCAGCCTCGGGAGGTCAACTGAGTAGAGGTGGGTTCGATTCCCACCTCAGCCATCCTGGAAGTGGTTTTCCGTGGTTTCCCACTTCTCCTCCAGGCGAATGCCGGGATGGTACCTAACTTAAAGCCACGGCCGCTTCCTTCCCTCTTCCTTGCCTATCCCTTCCAATCTTCCCATCCCTCCACAAGGCCCCTGTTCAGCATAGCAGGTGAGGCCGCCTGGGCGAGGTACTGGTCATACTCCCCAGTTGTATCCCACGACCAAGAGTCTGAAGCTCCAGGACACTGCCCTTGAGGCGGTAGAGGTGGGATCCCTCGCTAAGTCCGAGGGACAAACCGAACCTGGAGGGTAAACAGATGATGATGATGATGAACTTCATGGATGTGTTTTATACATTACCCTATAATTGTGATTAGTTGTACTCTTGTCTGTGCGTAAACGTGGAAGGTAGGTGTGTCAGTTTATATTTTAACCTTGGTCATTCCTAAAATTATTATCTGTAGTTTTTTCATACCTTTCTCAGGGACATGGTCATAACCTAACTCATTCTAGACGTAAGTAGTTAGAAGAACAAGTACGTTTTCTTCATCATAGCAATAGAGATTTCCAAAGAAATAATCAATTAAAAGAACAACAATAACAAAAGGAATCTCATCTTCTGGGTATTCATGCGGAAATACCTTACATAATTAATGATGATATGTTTTTGCTTCCAATACTGAAGCCTTAATCATGAACCTGTCACACAGAGAACGCTATGCTGAGGGAAAATTTCAAGTAATTTAAGAAAGAAATTGACACTGATCATTTACACTCTCATTGGAATTGGAAACTATATCGAACGAAAGAAACCCACGCTATAAATTAAAACAGTCTTACAGACTTCAATAATATTTTTTTGTTGAATCACATGTAGTATATTGATGACCGAGGTATCTTGATATGTCGAGCATCGTCCATGCGATTGCAATTGAAGATCGGTGTATTTGTTAAGGGAACCTAGACGTATGAACTTTCTCACCTTTTAATTACTTTGAATATCGTGATATTCTCAAAGCCACAAAACGTAATTTTTACGAAATTTGGCACAAATACTGAGAATTCTACGTACAACCTTTGTCTTGTATATTACCGGATACAACAAATATGGACATTTTAGGAGATAAACGTACGTTAGTTTATAAAATATCAGTTTTATAGGAAAACAAAACGAAATTTATTGCCACCAATAACGGACTTGCATTTTATGGCCTCAATACTTCTGCCATGGTTAGTTATTTTACTACCGAAGTAACAATATTCATCTACGTACTTTAAGACTTCATTTCCTAATCTAATATTTCCTGCATCACCTGACTTCGTACGACTGCACTCCATTATCTTTGTTTTGGATATATTTATTTTCATCTTGTACTCCTCACCTAAGGCTCCATCCATAATATTCAGCAATTTCTCCAGATCTTCTGCAGTCTCAGATAAAATATCATCGGCTAATCTCAGGGTTTTGATTTCCTCTCCTTGGATTGAAATTCCCTTTCCAAATTCTTCTTTGATTTCCTTTACTGCCTGTTCATAACGTCAGTTAATCTGCTTTAGAGAAGTTTCAACTGTCCGAGTCACACAGGTTTTACACCTTTTAAATGATTAAAGCCCAGTAAAATATTCTTGTGACAGTGCTTAATGCTTTTTTCAAAAACTAAATACCAAGATATCAGTATACTTCTTATTGTATCGTATGAAGGAATATGAGTTATTACTTTTAGTGAGAAGTTTGCACTTTTACGTAACTGTTGATATCCTGATCATAGCCACGGGATCTCAGTTTTCTTTTTGTTCTTTTAAATTTTTGCTTTTGTCACACCTACAGAGATAGACTAGGTTTTATGGCGGCAATGGGATAGGAAGCGTCTATAGCTGGGAAGGAAGCCACCGTAGCCTTAATTAAGGTACATCCCCAGCGTTCGCCTGGTGTGAAAATGGCAAACCACGGAACACCATCTTTAGGGCCACCGACATTGGGGTTCGAACCCACTACCTCCCGAATGCAAACTGACAGCTACGTGATCCAAACCGCACAGCCAATCGCTCATCCAACTTTAAACACTTGACACACTAATTTTATAAGTACAAAATCAGGAAAAGGAAATGAAGCCAGCGATCTAGGAATTACATTAGAAATAACTAACAATGAATCCGTACATATTTTACTGGTTACTGTAGTCAAATCAAGTTGAACAGCTATTAGAATGAAATTCAATCCTCAAAAACTCACAATATCACATACCAAAGATTCATCCAGAAAAATGTCATTGAAATATCTGAAAGTAGGTTTTGTAGGAATTAAAGTAGATGAGTGTAAATGATCTGTCCACGGATGTAACTTCTCAGTTTTAAAAGTTTAGTTACTCTATAGACTAAGAAATTTCAGACTTCTGCTTCTGCGGTGCAAACTTTCTGTGCAGATCAATCTAGAGAGAGAAAATCCACCTGATTACCGCCCCTATTAGGGAATCGAAAGATCGGCCTTCTAATCGGTTCATATGAAGAAATTTAATCGAGTTTTCCTTTCGTTGAAACACAACTCTTTCGCCAAGGAGCATCTGTTTTCCTACTAAACAAATTAACAGTGAAAAGCATATCTTCTAAGGACTCAGATGAAATGTTTTAAGGTTTAATATTACCATCGTCTATGCCTGCCATGCATTTCTTTCTTGCAAACGCTACTTCTCTCCATTCGATGGGGTACTACTTTTGTCGTAGAATAGCTTAGAAGGCAGCCAGCATACAACGATGCTGTGCTCTATCTTGGTTTTATAAAGCGCATTAAATAATATTTAGCCAGCCGTATCTACATGCCCGCTAGTGCTGTATGGAAACATGTCAGGCAATGTTGTTCGTAATTCCTCGGGGGTATGATCCCTTCTATCTCAGCTGATGCAGATGAGCTCTGTCACACTCACAATAATAAAGATATACACACTTCTCACAGCGACCTTGTCCCACATGGGAAATGAAATATGAAAGGAAAATATAAAAGTTTATTTTATATATATAAAAAAGAAGAAGATTGAAGAGTTTAAGATGAAGGAGGAGAAGATAAACGCGTGAATCCTTGGCGATAAGAGCAGTGAAGTACCGAAAGAGAGGGAAGACAGCGGGTCGTGGTGATAGCGTGTCCTCAACTTGGGTTGTGGTTTTATGTGATCCTTAGTGGGAGAAAAAGGAGAAACGACAGAGACAAGAAGGAAAAACAGCCCCGAGACTCGTAAAAATCTGCTGCATCCAGTGCTGGGGGAGAACGGGGATTGCTGATGGACGTTCTGGGAGCATTGTCCGGCAACTGGGCTCTCTCGTAATAATTGTGATTAGCTTATGCTTTCCCCTTCCCCTCTTTTCCAACCCAACTCCTCTCCACGTGCTGTTTCAAATCGAGTGTCCTCTGAGACACAATGCGTAGCACGTGTCCTTCTTACTTAAAAAGTCCCAAAGCGCGTGCTTGACCTACAATGACCTCACACACGTGGAAATTTTTATACAGATTAGCCAGAATTCCATCCAGTTTTGACAAGTTTAACGGTCTGAAAAAGTTATCTGCTAATTAATGATTCCTTCAACTAGCTTATGATTTCAGGGCGATAAAAACACAGACCTGTACTTTCTCTATAAAATTAAACATAATTATATCCTCACGTTGTAATGAAATGAAAGGTTTTCCTCTGTCATCATCGTATCCCTTTCATTGTCTATAGAGCAATAGCTTAGAAATAAGAGCGGGAGGTAGAGGGTAGATATTTAATCCAAAGTAGAGCATCAGAATAAAATTAAAAATTACATAATAATAATAATAACGTTCGGCTTCATGGCTGAGTGGTCAGCGTTTAATCTTTGGTCTCTGAGGCTCCGGGTTCGATTACCGGCAGAGTAGAAGGATTTTAATTTTAAGTTCATTTCTTTGGCTCGAAGACAGGGTATTTTTGCTGTCCGTAACATTCCTGCAACTCGCACAATGCACGCTAGTTGATCTTCCACCAAACTAACTTGTAGATTCTTTCCTATTCATGGCAGAATACGCTCAACCTCGTCAAAGGGTCTGTCTTACAAGGGCCACACCTGGCTAGCAACAGTCATGCGAAATAATAATAATAGTAATAATAATAATAATAATAATAATAATAATAATAATAATAATAATAATAATAAAAAATTGTTTCAGTTGCCGAAATGCAAGTATATGCGTTGGCGATATGTGGGTGACTTGTGCTACGATTTTGATATTACTTTCTGGCTCTCGTATCTCTGTAGATAACCACTGTAAATCTAGTGAAATAATGCAGAAATATGGAAGGTGTGTTATCGTGCCAAAAATGATTTTCTTAATTATCATCTGTAATTGTGTTCACCAGAATTCTCTCATATGTCGGCATGTTATCTTCGGAAGTCCATCAATCCTGGTCGTAGAAAGTGACTTGAGCATAAAATAACAGTGAACCAATAACTCGACATTAAGACTACACAATAATATACAGCTTATGTAACATATGATATGTATCACTATTGCCCAAATCACATTTATTCTCAACACTACTGACTAATATGAGGTGCGTATGGCCCTGAGGTTCACTTAGCCTACACCAAAAATGAGTACCAGCTTAATTCCTGAGGCAAAGGCGGCCGGGCGTAGAGCTAACCACTCTACGCCATCACGTGCCGAGGTTAACAATGGTGGAAGCCTTTACCTTCCACTCCTCCAAGGGTCTTCATGGCCTGTAGGGAGGTGACTTTGCTTTGCTTTACTGACTAATATTGGCTCGCGTCCATATTGACTTCCTATTTCATTTTAGAGTAGGAAATAAAAACATGGATACTTATTTTCTGTTACTCATAGCTTAAAACTTATTTCAATAAGTTTGTAAAGCAATATAATACCAGTTTAGGGTGAAAAAATATATATCTGACAACTCAATCATTTAGATGCGACATTACAAGTAATTTTGATCATTGTGTTACTATTAGTATATAACTGATATTTGTATTTTCAAGAGTCATCATAATTTAAAATTTAACTAACTGAAAACATTTTTGAAGTACTGAAGTCAATAAAATTTTGGTAAATACGGCTAAGGCCATTACTATAACCTCCCTTAGTGGTTACTGTTTTCTCAAACGCAATCAGCAGCTATAATGAATTCACCAGTCTAAATATATATTTCATTAAAGTTGCATTCTTATGAGTGTCCCTGATTCCTGATAGGTTATACAGTATATTGAAGAGGCTTGTATAGTAAGGATGTTAAGTGATGTTACAAACGTAATATCCAGGGAAAACTTTGAATCGCATTATGAATGTTTTTAATAAGAACCATTCAAAAAGAAAGGAGCCGGAGGTTACAAAATAAAAACCTCTACCGTTATTTCGAAAGTGTTGCCCATAACTGCTGAGGCACTACTCCCATTGTGACACAAGGCGGTGAATGGCCGTGTCGTAAAATTCCTGGGGCTGCGTTGTGAAATAGTTCCGAACGTAGTGCTTGACGTCGGTGTCCGAGGTATATCTTTAGCCCTTCAGAGCCTTCTTTCTTAGCTCACATTGGGCATTTTTCAGTCGCGGCGACCATGCATGCTTCCACTGGAAACTTTGTCGTTTTGACTCGGGTTCGAAGTGATGCCACCATGTCAAGTCACCAGCGACCACTCGTGACAGGAACTCATTCCCCTCCTTGGCACAGCGCAGCTTCCTGTGCTGGTTGAATACTGTGAGGCACCCATTGGGCGCACTTTTACCGAAATTTCAATCTGTCCCAAATGATGGAGTGAACACTTCCGACGCTCACTCCGACCTCTGTGGCGATGGCTGCTACCGTAACTCGCCGGTCTTGCATAATGAGGGCATCCACCTGCGGTAATGCGGTGTGGCGTTCCACACTGTGCATCATCGGCCAACGACATCCGTCTTTCCCTGAATCGCTTGTACTACGCCTTGACACTGCAACCCACATGCAGTGTTCCCCGTACACTTGCGCCATTCTTCAATGATTTTTTTCTCCGTCACTCCTGCTGCTGTCAGGAAACGCTCTACATACATTTGCTATTCTTCCGAAGCCTCCATTTCACTGCTGTCAGCATGACTGGGGGCAGTGGACGATCAACGGGCGCGCTTGCTCGCTCTGTCATCACGTGGCGAGTTTAAGACCTCAGCGCTCTTATAGTGACCGCACCTTCTTCCGCAGGCAATTGCATTACGATCCTTTCAGCAGTTTACATTTTATAGCCTCCGGATCGTTTCTTTTTGAATGGCCCTCATACATTGGACAAACTAGAACAGGATTTGACATCAGATTTCAGCAACACCTGGCGGTACTTCAACTACATAAGCATGAAAAAATCAGCAGTTGCTACAAATCTATGACAAAGGACATGAAGTATCAAATATACAAAATTCTCTCACAATTTTACACACACATCCAAAAGGAATAAAGCTATATATTTTAGAATCTTCAGTAATGTATAGGCATTAATTGATATATCCTCAATACTTCTTTTATTTTCCAATCCTGTTATGTTTGAAAAGAATAATAATTTACACAGTACGAGTAAATAGTAAAACATAATAATACAACTATAAATCAGGATTTGTACCTATAATGTGAGCTCTAGAAGGAAAAAAGCTGGTTTTATTATATTTTTGATTTGTAGAGATCGAGTATCGAGCAGATGCTCTTGGTGAAAAAAAAAAGTGTAACTGAAATCTCTACAGTACGTAGGCAACGAACTATTTAGCTCAACATAGCCTTGAATGAAGTGATTAACTCATCGTTCTGTTTAACATACGCTTCACACATGAAGCCCAGCGGCAAAGACGAAAGCAGAAGAATTTTCAGCGTTGTAGAGTTGTGCGTTGCAGTAGATGTTTTCAGAAGATCTACAAATGTTTAAACAAACAGACAAGTTCAGAGGATATTCTAATCCGTACTTAGTTTTTTATTGAATTCCAACTTCTCTAGACTATAAATAACAAAATATGTTATCAGTCGCAATTTTTATTGGATCTTGTACTTCACAACGCGTTTTAGAGTGTAGGCTCCAGCGTCAGGGGGGAAATGATGACTTTCCAGTGTTTCTCTAACCGATACACCACTGTTTCCAAAGAATATTAAACTATTTCATTTAAAAGTAGAGGCTGTGTGCATTATGAATTTATAACACCTACGTTATGTTGTCTCTAAAATATACAGTAGCTGCTAAAGTTTAATAGTGTGTTTAAATATTAATTTTCAATTTTATCATTAACCACGTGTGGAGGATATATTAATTTATGTCTATACATTTCTGGAGATTCCAAAATAATTAGTTTATCCCGTTCGGATGTGTGTGTAAAATGGTGAAAGGATTTTGAATATTTGATACTTCATATCCTGTATCATGTAGATGTGTAGCAACTGTTGAATATTTTCATGCTTATATAGTAGAAGTGCTGCCAGGTGTTCTTGAAATCTGATCTCAAATCCTCTTCCAGTTTGTCAAACGTAAAAACATTCACAGATTTTACAAGTGATTTTATATACACCAGTCTGCTTGAATTTATCTGGTGTACTGCTAAGTGTGGTAGAATCTGACTCAGGTTATTAATATTCTTTGGAAACAATTCTGTATCGGGTGGAACAAGAATTGAACGTCATCATTTCGCAACCTGACGATGGAGCCTAGACTCTAAAACGTGTTGTGAAGTACCAGATTCAAAAACAATTGCGACTGGTACCATATTTAATTTTTCTAATGAATTAATTCACAGTTATGGACAAGTGCTAAATAAAACGTCTTTATATTAAAGATTCTCTGACTACCTACTCCTGCGACCAGTGTTCAACCCCCATTGCCCCTTTCCTCGAGAGGGAAGGCAAGAGGGGTTCGTTGTCGTCTCCGGTGCGTCTAAGCGCTCATCTTACAACTGTTGAGTGATTGAGAAAAAATTAGCTCTGTAACCGAGCAAGGACCATCCGGACTATAGAGTGGATGTTAAGTAAATGTAAGGGGTATAAGCGTTCTCCGGACAGCTATCATGGCGTATGGTGACACAGCACGCATCCAATATGCAGCTATTTTGTTGAATAGTTAAATTACAGACTTATGGCGTGGAACTAGATTTGAGGTGTGCAATGTGTGTGAGATAAAGTGCGGACGTTGGTGACCCAACCAGTGGGTGACCACACCCGATGTTACTCAACTGTATATTTTTAATTTAGTGTTATAAGTCCAAAAGTTATTTGATTACGAATTTGTTAACACCTGCGTCGGCTATTCCTGCACGATTCCAGCGCTTTAGGGTGACTTTCGGTTGTGGTAGTTCGAAGCTAAGATAGTAGGAGATACAGAAATGAGATTATTTTCATGTGTCTTCTTGGCCTAGCGGGAGGAGGTCAGAGGATGGTAGTGATTATAGTGTTATGTGTCGGGGGTATTGGGCGGGTCTGGACGGGGTCGAGAGGAGGTCTTCTAGACGGGGTTTGGACCCACCATCTTCTAAATGCCAGCAGTGATACGTGCAGCCTGGTCATTCGATCTGACCAACAAAATATTGAGATTATCATTCAGAGGTAATCATTACAATCACACTTAACGATACACTTGTTATATAAGAAGTATGTTGCAATTATTTCAGCACACTTTAAGACCACGGTGCATTGCAGAATGCCTTCAAAATAATGTATTAGTAGGTCTTAATATTAATAATACTTCACCATGATTATGATAAAGTTTTCTGTAAATACAACAGTTTGATGATCACATATCGATAATCTGATGTAATCATTTTAAGACGTTCCAATTGAAGAAGCCGCTCACTAATTCGAATTAACGAAAGTCAGTACACGTTGGCCGGGTGATTTGTTTGTTGACCTGTTTGCGCAGTGTTTACTCAATGCAGACTTACCTAACTCTGCACCCGAGACGTCGCACACCAAGTAGGTAGTGTATATTGCAGCCTGTAAACGCGATGCAGCTTAAGAAATCACGTGAATCTGAAGTCGTATGGGGAAACCTATGGACTATTCTTCCTCAACTCGGAAAAAGGAGAGATTCTTGTCTGCCTACTGCAATCAATGTCTGAGGCAATAAGGTGTACTTGGCGTCGTTATCCTGGTTGGCAGTATTGAGTTTTGTTTCTCAACTTCAATCATATTATATTATTGCTCCAACTGTTTTCTGATCGGCTTTTCTCAATGAGCGTGAAAGCTAAGATGACTCAGGGTATCTTATTCATAAAATTGTAAATAACAAACATGAAAGTCGCAAGACCTCAAACTGTACACTCCAGTCGTTGCAATAAATGAAAAATTATTGTTTTCGGAATTACCGAGGGAGATAGCTTCGTGGTTTGGGCCATATAGTGCTAGCTTGTATTCGGGAGATGTTGCTTTCGAAAGCTACTGTAGGCAGCCCTGACGATAGTTCTTCTTGGTCTTCCATTTTCTCACCACACAAATGCGAGAGGGGGGGGGGGGGTCTGTAGCTTACTTAAAGCTTCCTTCCCAATCATCGCCCTGCCCTATTCTATCGTCGCCGTAACACTTGTATGGCCGGGCTGAATGGCTCAGACGGTTGAAGCGCTGGCCTTCTGACCCCAACTTGGCAGCTTCGATCCTGGCTCAGTCTGGTGGTGTTTAAAGGTGCTCAAATACGTCAGCCTCGTGTCGGTAGATTTACTGGCACGTAAAAGAACTCCTGCGGGACTAAATTCTGGCACCTCTGCGTCTCCAAAGACCGAAAAAGTAGTTGGTGGGACGTAAAACGAATACCATTATTATTATTATTATTATTATTATTATTATTATTATTATTATTATTATTATTATTAATAACACTTGTATGAGTCTAATGCGACATAAAACCAATAGCAAAGCACAGAGATTTTTCGAAATTTCCTACATCGGAAGATTTCTGTGCAAATGTAATTTCGGCTTAAGAACCAAAACTCACATCAGTAGGATTCTAGAAGTGAAAAAAATATGGAGCCATAACCTGCATATTTTGGTTTTGGTTTACCTGGTCTGATTATACCATATGCCAGAAGATTATGTTGCTTAGAACCTATCTAATTCAATCCTCATGCCTATCAAATCTTAAGCCAAGTGAATAATCGCAAGTTGACATTTTGTTGTTCGAATGCTTGTGAGTGGAAATTGCAGCCATCCTAGCATGCCGTCGTTGACACTATATCTCCAAATATCTAGAAAAATTACCCAGACCACACTATCATGTTATACAGTACAGTTTGTACAGCTGATAAATATCTTCTAATTTATTATATACATATTCAATTTAATACAATTCTCTTCTGTGTATTTAAGATATTACATGAATAGGTTTTGCGTTTTACATACTACACTTTACTGACCAGTAACTACCTAGAAAATATATCTAAATTTATGACCGAAAGCAGTTCCGTTAAAGACCATAAAGGCGTTGGAGATGCAGAAAACCAATGCTTCTATTATTCGTAATTTCCCAAGTAAATGTGAGTGAATGCTTATTATTAATCTCCACAGCCCTTGCCCATCGGAACTAATGTGGTACTCATTTATGATGTAATCTGAGCGCACCCTAGGGTTATGTGTCCAACCATGAATATGAATTTTGTTCTGAGTGTAGAGTGAACCCACATCCTTGCAATGAACCAAATATGTATTTACTACATCAAATAGGAGTGTTTTATTTTTGAAAGATTTGATCAAAACTATCCGATCTTATTCGTGATCAGTTATATTTTAAAATACTAATAAAATTTACCTTAAAGATGAATGCATTCCCAAATTAACACATCATAAATTTTTACTCCAACCAGTAATACTAGTTTGTATTTTATTACCAAAAGATATTCGATCATTAGTCATTGTAGTCATGTTACTAATGTCCATTTACCTTTGAGGAAAGTTTCATTAGTGTGTGACAGATGCCTTGCGGTACAGTTTCAATACATGGTCAGAAAATGATCCTTCTTTTGTTCGTACTCAAAGAAACCCTCCAGTATGTACAACCTGTTAAGGACCTTGATGTGCTTAATACGACTGCTAACTAACTGCACTACAGTGTAATGTAGTCAACGAGACTTCTTATTCAGCCTTATCGCTTAGTTTCCTTGCCTGCTTCTGCTGTCCCTCATACGTATCAGCTAGCTCCTCAGCTGGTCTCAAAAAACTACGTGATTACCATTCGAACTCTCCGTACTGGAATAAAATATTTGAACGAGCCCAGTAGGAATTCAATATTTCGATTGGAAGTCCAAGTGTCGAACCTATCAACTCCGAGTAAGATACAGAGACTATATTCCTACTTGGAAACAAAACAAAGCAAGTCAAAGCAAGTCAAAGTAAGGCAAAGCGAAGTAAAGCAAAGCCCTTAGATTAGAAGAACGGAGAGGCTCCCACTATCAGTGAAATGGGCTTAAATTGGGATAGAGTAGTTAGCTCGATAATGTCATCTTTTACCCCAGGAACTAACCTGGTACTTATTTTTGATGTAGGCTGAGTGAACCTCAGGATCATGTGCCTCTCCAGAAGTGAATTTTTCCTTTTTAATTAATTTTCAATTCCTGGCGGAATATCGAACCGAACAGATCTTTACTGTCACAACAACTCCTCCCTACACAAAAGGCCAGGAAGAAACACTAACTTACTGTTATACTGCTATATAGATAATAATAAATAATTAATAATAACAACAATAATAGTATGGATTTAATTATCGTGTGCAGGCATTCTGATTTGAAGCAAGTCAGACTGCCATATTGTCAATTTCGACGTGTCATTTTACTCTACTAGATGACAGATAAATGAATCTCCTTTGGTCGATCTAAAGCTGAGTTCTAATTGATGTTGCACGAACACTAAATGTGCCATGAGATAAGATTTTTTACTAGCTTATATCATAGGATATGGAGCTTCGATGGACTTTTCTCCGCCGTTAAATAATCCGACTACCCATGCTGAGTTTGAACCCGCGATCGCGATAAATAAATAAATAAATAAATAAATAAATAAATAAATAAATAAATAAATTTAGAGCAACATGATATTTAGATTCTCTGAACACAAATAACCTTAACTGAAGCACTGAACAGAATAAATAGTTATTTTGCCACAACGTTAATTGGTTCTCGGCAGTAATTTACCAGGCAGTATTTTATGTTGAATGTACTGTCCGTTCACTAATCCAGTGTTGCCAGGAATGGTACAAATAGGGAAAAAATCCAAAGTAAAGGTGTTTCTCGTGCAGATGTAAATTTTGTAGTCCTTTATCTTGGGAGCACATGGGAGTGCACCCGCATGACAATGCTCGCCAGATAAGCTGGAGGACTGCAGCCAGCCAGACAACACGTAGGGCAATAAGCTCGTAAAATGGCTCGTCATTACGAGGTAACCCAAATATACGGAACAGAAGCAGCACATATTGCCTTCCAGTAATCTCGGTGACTCCCTTACAACAAGAACGGACAAAAGAATTCAGACGGCGCCTATTACGTAAGCAGGTCAAGCTTCTACCAGTAATTAGTCGAATTACATCGATATTTTGGAATAACTACTATTATTATTAAAGTTAACATTAAATGCATATATTGTCAACTATTTTTTGAAGACTGTTGATAGAACTGACAGTACCTTTATACATTTGTGAATTCGTTACGTTAACCTGTATAATACGGTTCTAGTTCATTATCGTTGCAGCCCAAAATATTTGACTATGTATTTAATTTAGTGAAAAAAATGTCCCCATAGAAATATGGAATGATAAACAGCTTTGAAAAGTAATGTCTTTAGTGTGTGTTTAGTATGTAGTTAAAATTGTTTCCGATATCTAATTTAACGACAGTGAAATATGCTGAACAATTTTCAATGGAAGAAACTTTTAAGGATGACGTATTGTCCACTCAATAATAATGTTTTGTTCACTCCCAGTTCACCACTTAGTATACTTCGTATCAAGTAAATCGACTAATGCTATTTAGCATATTAAATTGGATGCTTTCAACAATTCACAAAATGTTCCTTAAATCACTACACATAAATTACTAATTTCACATTTCTTGTTTGTAAAGTTCGATCATTTATCACTTTGGATTGGACATGAAGTCGGAAATTGAGTCAGTTATATTTTTAAATATTTGCTTTTCAGATTTTTGTGATACCTAGTTAAAGTTTAATTTAAGGTACTGTGACTGGGCCATAAATTATTTCAATGGAGCATATTTGAATGGTAATTTAAGGATAGGTATTATGATGGACTGTCAAACATCTTCAATAATATTACTCCAACTAAAAAACTGTAAGTAATAGAAGTTCTACAAATGAAATTTTGTTGAATGAAAAATGAAAACCTGCAACCTGTTTTCCAGTCATTGACCGGGTCAGGGATGGTATGAATGAAGCAGATATAGGCTATTAGCACGATGGGGTCGCCACTCCCAAAGTGATTTATTAATGACTGATAGATGCAATGAAATGAGAATGGAGAGTGTTGCTGGAATGAAAGATGACAGGGAAAACCGGAGTACCCGGAGAAAAACCTGTCCCGCCTCCGCTTTGTCCAGCACAAATCTCACATGGAGTGACCGGGATTTGAACCACGGTATCCAGCGGTGAGAGGCCGACGCGCTGCCGTCTGAGCCATGGAGGCTCTTGAAATTTTGTTATTATATTATATTATATTATATTATATTATATTATATTATATTATATTATATTATATTATATTATATTATATTATATTATATTATATTATATTATATTATATTATATTATATTATATTATATTATATTATATTATATTATATTATATTATATTATAATTTATAGGACAAGCTATAATGGAGACGTTTGTCATTTTAGGTTCAATTTATTTTTCAAGCGTACTATTTTTTCCATTTTAGGCAAAATTATGAGTAATTCTGTATATTATAGATACGTTTTGTAATTAATGTTTCAAGTGCAGTAAGATAGAAGTAGATGTCGTATTACGAAAGTCAGACAATTAAAAGACGATGAAAGAGATATGGAGAGAGAGCATGAATGTGATCGCATCAGTCTCGGATGCTTGAGAACTACAAGATCGATTTGAATGGGTGTAGAAATATCATGGAAAATAACGCTCAAGGCAATCACAGTTAGGGCAACTCTTAGATATGTCAGACTGCATAACTTCAAATTCCTATCATGGAGCTTGTGTTTACGAGCACATAAGAAATTGATGGAATCAAAAGAGAGCAAACCTTGTTGTTATCTTGGTAAATAATACTTTTTTTTGCAAAATGGCTACTACACATGAAGTACGTACAAAACAGAGCTGTGATCGAATTTTTAGTGGAGCAGAAAACCGTTTACAAACATTATAAGGCGCTTAAAAATATCTATGGAGATCAGGCAGTGAATAAGTCGTCCAGCTCCTTGGCTAAATGGTTAGCGTGCTGGCCTTCGGTCACAGGAGTCCAAGGTTCGATTCCCGGCAGGGTCGGGAATTTTAACCGTAATTGGTTAATTTCGCTGGCACAGGGGATGGGTGTATGTGTCGTCTTCATTATCATTTCATCTTCATCACGACGCGCAGGTCGTCTACGGGAATCAAATTAAAAAGACCTGCATCTGGCGAGTCGAACTTGTCCTCGGATACTCCCCGCACTAGAAGCCATACGAAATTTCATTTCATTTCATTTCATTTCAGTGGATAGGGGTACAGTCAGTCATTAGGTATGAAAGATTATCAGCGTCACAGTGAAATAAAAGGAGACTGACAGATCAATGTTCGGGAATGCTGCATTCAGCTGTGACACCGGCAACTGTTCAAGTTGCAGACAGGCGTATTCAGGACGATAGGAGATAGCAACAGAATAAGTGTCTACTAAACATGACATCTCTGTGGGTAGTGCCAACACAATCCACCGCGTATGCTGTTCAAAGGTTTGTTCCAAGTGGGTCCCGAGGTGCCCAACTGACGACAGTTTGTGAAAGGTTGCTTTGTATTTCATGAGGTTGATGATTTCGTATCCAAAATCGGCACAGGGAATTAAACATGGATTCATCATTCTGAGCCTCAGATCAAACGACAATTCATGGAGTAGCGTCACACGAATTCTCTTGGAAAGAAAAGTAATGAAGTCAGCACCATCAGCCGGCAGGTTTCTAGAATTCTGAAGGAGTTATTCTGATTGACACATTACCTGATCGTGACATCATGACCATTGAAGTACACATCGAGGATCTGAAAAACTGAAGAGATGATTTCTGCCTTTTCACCTCCATAGAGAAGTCAACAACATCCTCCTTCAACATGGCAACGCAACGCCACACACAAGTTTGCGCACTCGTGAAGCATTCACATTGGTAGACTGTCCTTCCTCATCCAACCAATATCTCAGATCTTGCACCATCTGACTTTCATTTGTTTGTTTCAGACCATCTGAAAGTACGACAGTGGTATACAGGATCTTATATCTCGGAGGAGGAAAGTCGCAGATTCGAACGGTGACTACGTCCAATAAAAGGTATTTGTAGCTAATGAATTGGAGAATAAAATGGTATATTTCTGTTGCAAATAAACAAACGTCCAACTGGAAAACAAAGATATGCAATACTTATGGAACCATGTAGTATAATTTATATCGTCTGGGTTGTTTTAATATAAAACTATCCACGTTCACGCTTTAACACTGAATCACGCGAAAATTTGTAAATTTACAATGAATTTAATTTCCAAGTCCCATGATTGAAATTCAGAAGAGTGCTGACGTTCGTTCGTAACCCAAATAGACGGGCTCGAACCCGGCCCAGTCCGGTAGTTTTCGAAGGAGCTGACATAAGTTACAGTTACAGTTGCGCAATGCTTTCAAAAATTCAGACTTCTCGGCAATTCCCAGACCCATAGACAGTGAAAAGTAAAACTATTATTATTATTATTATTATTATTATTATTATTATTATTATTATTATTATTGTAATCCCATATCACCTGTTGTGTGCACCTATATCCTTTCCACTTTCCCCAAGCTCGTAAAAAGTACTGGCCTGTCAAGACGACTGCTACACAGCCAGGTGGCCAGTCTGCACATTTTGGAGTGTCCTGAGGTCATAGTGACCTCAGCCATATTGCTTGTCTTTGTTGATCAGATCCGTTGTCCCTCATATCAGATAGCTCGTTAGTTAAACCCAGGAGGATGATAGAAACACATTCCTGGCAGGCGCGCTACTCTGACACCAGGAGGCCTGCGGGTCTGAAGAGAAGTGGAGGATAAATAATCCCGCAATCGGTATCTTGGAGAGAGTAGTTAACTGTGTATCGGGCCGCCTTAATTCCCAGGAATAAACCTGGTAATAATTAATATTGAGAGCAAGACCCAGTGCCTGACATGGAATCGAGAATACGTCCTTCCGGGGAGACAGAGCAATCTTTTACCGCATCGGTTGGGCTCTTCCCTTGTGTTTGCTTTCACTCATATATTTCACTTAAAGAGGAAAAATGCAATAGACAATGCAAATAGTACAGGTAATACCTACCTCCAGTAAAATATATTTTTATCAAAAATACCCCGCTTGTTGGAAATAAGATGCCACGTACTTCAAAAGAAAGTATTGTAATTGTATTGTAATTTATTCAAATGTATAGGTTTAAAGAAACGATGCATTACATAACTCCAAACAAGATCATGCCCTGAAGATAGCTGTAAGGATTGCCGAGCCCCATCCCCAAACTCAAACATAGATGGATTGCGGGAGAGGGAGGCGAAGTGATTTATCCCCTCGTCACTTGCAGCGACACGGTTCACAGTGCGATAGCATTCGATCCATACACGTGTCTAGTGGTACTTCTGAAATAACCACTATGCTTGTAGTAGCCATTTTCCTTAAATAAGTATAATTCTTTAGAGACACAGGTATACTTTAATTGTCAGTGACAATTATTACAAGTTCAAAATTCTATACACTACTCACATGATTTTAATGGTCTTTATCAATTAAAAAGTGAAGTCTTGGGCTCTTATATACATTTTGTGAGGTAACCTATTTTAGGTTTTTATTATTGACAACTTAATTCTTTCAAGAATTTCCTGTGTATAAGGAGCTCTTGGGATACTGTACATAAATGTATAAGTTAACATTTAGGCCTACAGAAGTGATGGATTATACGATCGGAGCAGGAGAAACAGTAATAAATAGATTTGTACAGTTCTCAAGCTGTTCTAATTCAATAAAAATAGGAAATTGGTGGTCTGAGTGGCTTCAATTAGCCTTCTAGGAAACTATTTGTATGAAGATGTCAAGCAGGACAGCTTTCTTTAATATAATACATTATTAACTTACCATCTCGATTTTGAATGTTGGGAAACCATGTCCTTTCGAATCTCAGTCAATTAATGTAGTAGTCTCGAAAAGGAAAATCACATCTATCTGGTCCAAGATCTACATGAACATGTGCATACCGTACCTGGTGATTAAAAGACTAACGGTCACGTAAGACTGCAAGGTTACTTCCTTTTGTTTATCTCCCAAAATATAAATATTTACGAAAACAGAGCGAGCATGTTAGTATTTTTACAGAACTTGAAATAGCGGTTATAGCTACGGGTTCTCCAGTTTTACGAGCAATCCCCACTATTGGAACATTCATTTTCAAGCCTAAAATCACGCTTGAATTCATAGGGATTCCAACTATGGTATTCTTTGTGAGAATTCAGTGACTATACCACTGGGCTGTCGCGCTCCCATTAGGGGAGCTTCTTAAACACTGTTTCCAAGCTTCAAGAAAGTCATCATGTTAGAAAAGTGGAAATGCACTTCCTAAATAATGTGAACCACTGTTAATTAAAAAAAAAAACCAATAGTCAGTCGAGATAATCTCCTCTAATTCTCTAATTTTTCCTGCTCAACCAGGCTCTGCTCTCTGTTGTTCTGCCACATTTCATTTTTCAGACTAACGATCCAGCCATGCTCAACCTGTCTTAACACAATTTCCATGTAAATGCTCAGAGGATACAGGTTGCTATTCTGCTTCTACAAGGAGTCCAGTGCCAGCTGCACCATGCACATTAAAGTTACCAAGGGGCATTAAGTTCTTAATATATTCAAATTTCGTGACCTAATTTCAAAATGTATTAAAGAAAAAACTGGTAGAGCTCCCAGATAAAATTAAGTGGAAAACAAGTGTAACTACTCCTTGAGTACAAGCCTACCGAATGACAAAGAAAACCACAGAGTTAATTCCTACGAAATGAGGACCATTGATTTTACTGAAATGACACCACTCCCTTATAGACCTGTACCACTGACATACTAGAGAAATTAAATTTAATATCGTGGAAAAGTATTGAGTTTAGGTTTTTAAATGCTCACTGAATGTGGACTATTTATTTAAAAGTATCTGGAAATTACATCCAACATACATAATTTTCCATATGTCTAGCTGGTCGTTGCTTCGATTCCACTTCAAGAAGTCGAAAACTTAATATAAACTAGAGCTTTTCTCCCTGAGAGGAACATAACTCTGAATTTCACCCTGCCTACCCCAAGAATGAGTACCCAGTTAATTCCTGCCGTAACGGTGGTCGAGAATAGAGTGGAGGTTACGAATATAGAAGCTTTTACCTTCTACTCCTCCAATGGTCTTCTTACTTAGCGTTCAAGTTATTTATTTTGAGTACTTCCAGACCACTTTCTCGTCAATTAGATCTTGTTTCTTCTCTATCACACGACAGAATGATCATGTTTATAAGGATTTAACACAACAGTGTATGAGACAACGAGTTTTGAAGGTTTTATTCTCTGAAATTTGCAAGACATTTCACAACTACTGGCGAGCCGAACATGTCCTCGGGTACTCCCGGAACTAAAAGCCATACGCCATTATTTTCGGATGTTATTGAAACTGCCCTTCCCCTGTAAGATATGTCTTACATCCTTTAAACAAATTATTTTGCACTTTCTGTAATTTCACTTTGGTAATACTGTTGTTCACGTGTTAGGTCAGCTGACCTAGTGGGCCATAAAACAGTACTAATTTATCCGGTCATCAAAAACAAGTGTGTCTACAGAATTAAGAGCGGTATGAGCTTTGGGACCATCTTGTTTAAAAATATCCATAATCCTTTTCTTCCTGTGGCTGTTCATTAAGAACTGAACGTAAAATTTTTTCTCACATACTTATATGAATTCACGTGGTTATCGAAACATAAGCCCAGTTATCCGTCGCGTGCTTACCCACCATACACCTATTTCAATGAGATGCAATGACAATTTCTGCATAATATCTGGATTCTTATCATTCCACAATAGCACATTTAGAGAATTTTTGCACTTCCAGTAAGATGGAACCGTGACTTTTCAGACATAAACATTAACTGTGAATCCAAATTTCCATTGTAAAGAATTTCACGAAAAACCTCTTATAAAACCTTAGTCTCGTGCTGATATTTACCTGGTTAAGTTCCTGCACAAAATTTATTTTAAATGATCGCTGGTTGCTTTGTAGGCCGACCCCATGGATATGTTCGTTTCCTGCACTAAACGAATATGGGATTTTCTGGGACTTGCTTCTAAACGCGTCCCAATATTCCCAACTTTATCTTCAGTTAAAAAGTGTTTCTTAACACTTCCTTTTTTTCATGAAAACTGAACTTGTTTTACGCCACTTTTACACCCACTTTGAAACACAATATTTTTTTTGGAATGTTAGAATTAAGAGCAAATCTCCGAATGCATCTTCTATAGTTATCCTTTTACATGTAACATTCCACCAAATAAATTCGCTGTTCAACCGAATACTTTTTTTTTAAATTTATTTGGCTTTAGATCAGTTACAGACCAAACAGCCACCTGGATATTACAGTACGCTGGTTTGAACTTTACAATTCATTACAAGTAATTGTCACAGTGTGAAATATATACATATACATATAAAAGACATAGATGTTGCACATCATTACATTGAAATCACATAATTTCACAAAAAATCAATCAAATTTATAGACAAGTTGTTGTTAAATAGTTCCCAATAATAGTATACACTTTTCTGTTTTTGGTCGCCAGTAGTGTATTTACACAGGTTGGTAACTGTTGCTTAGCGTGAAGCAGAGCTGTAAGAAACACATTTTGTTGTTGGTGGTAATGAGCACATGCAAAAAAGAGATGGGTTAGGTCCTGAATCAACTGACCATCAGAGGAACAGTATGGTGTGTCCACTACGTTGATGCGATAAAGGTGACTTCTAAAACTTCCGTGATTGAAGCGCATTCGGGTGGTAGTCGAGATGAATCGTCGTTGAGTGTTCCATTGTACAAACCAAGGACGTCGCGGGGGATTCTGTTCAATCGTTGAGTAAAATTTACCTTTGTGGCTCTTTGTTTCTTCCCACGTCTGTGACCACTGACTATAGCCTCGTTGGAACATAATCACTGTATAATCCATGAAGTTGCTGGGAGTATTCAGGACCTGTCCACTGACACATGCTTTCTTCGCTAAGTCATCTACATATTCATTATGTGGTATCCCGATGTAGGCTGGGACCCATACAAAGTTTACCCTTGAACCGCGTCCTTGGAGTAACCGAATACTTCATACACTGACTGACAGAGCAAATGCATCACCAAGAAGGAGTGGTCAGAACTTTATGCCAATTGCAGGGTAGACTGACATCACTGAGGTATGCTCATAATGTGAAATGCGCCGCTGTGCTGCGCACGTAGCGAACGATAAATGGGACACGGCGTTGGCGAATGGCCCACTTCGTACCGTGATTTCTCAGCCGACAGTCATTGTAGAACATGTTGTCGTGTGCCACAGGACACGTGTATAGCTAAGAATCCCAGGCCGCCGTCAACGGAGGCATTTCCAGCAGACAGACGACTTTACGAGGGGTATGGTGATCGGGCTGAGAAGGGCAGGTTGGTCGCTTCGTCAAATCGCAGCCGATACCCATAGGGATGTGTCCACGGTGCAGCGCCTGTGGCGAAGATGGTTGGCGCAGGGACATGTGGCACGTGCGAGGGGTCCAGGCGAAGCCCGAGTGACGTCAGCACGCGAGGATCGGCACATCAGCCCCCAAGCGGTGGCAGCCCCGCACGCCACGTCAACCGCCATTCTTCAGCATGTGCAAGACACCCTGGCTGTTCCAATATCGACCAGAACAATTTCCCGTCGATTGGTTGAAGGAGGCCTGCACTCCCGGCGTCCGCTCAGAAGACTACCATTGACTCCACAGCATAGACGTGCACGCCTGGCATGGTGCCGGGCTAGAGCGACTTGGATGAGGGAATGGCGGAACGTCGTGTTCTCCGATGAGTCACACTTCTGTTCTGTCAGTGATAGTCACCGCAGACGAGTGTGGCGTCGGCGTGGAGAAAGGTCAAATCCGGCAGTAACTGTGGAGCGCCCTACCGCTAGACAACGCGGCATCATGGTTTGGGGCGCTATTGCGTATGATTCCACGTCACCTCTAGTGCGTATTCAAGGCACGTTAAATGCCCACCGCTACGTGCAGCATGTGCTGCGGCCGGTGGCACTCCCGTACCTTCAGGGGCTGCCCAATGCTCTGTTTCAGCAGGATAATGCCCGCCCACACACTGCTCGCATCTCCCAACAGGCTCTACGAGGTGTACAGATGCTTCCGTGGCCAGCGTACTCTCCGGATCTCTCACCAATCGAACACGTGTGGGATCTCATTGGACGCCGTTTGCAAACTCTGCCCCAGCCTCGTACGGACGACCAACTGTGGCAAATGGTTGACAGAGAATGGAGAACCATCCCTCAGGACACCATCCGCACTCTTATTGACTCTGTACCTCGACGTGTTTCTGCGTGCATCGCCGCTCGCGGTGGTCCTACATCCTACTGAGTCGATGCCGTGGGCATTGTGCAACCTGCATATCGGTTTGAAATAAGCATCAATTATTCATCCGTGCCGTCTCTGTTTTTTCCCCAACTTTCATCCCTTTCGAACCACTCCTTCTTGATGTTGCATTTGCTCTGTCAGTCAGTGTATTTCCAATCGGTTTCTTATTATGCGACATATATACACAATAATACGCACGCAAAGGTCGTGCACATGTTGCTGTACAATTCTCAGAAGTTACTACTGAGGTATTTTGTCACCTGTCACCTTCTTGCCACGCAGCACGTGAGAGAGCTGAAGTTAGTCAATTGTGAACTATCACTGTATGAATGCCATCATACTTTTCACAGAATGAAGAATGACGGAGTCAGACTTCGAAATGATGACCAAGTAATCTTTCTGTACTGAGCTGAATTACCTGTCAGTTTAGAGCCCTTCTGATAACTGCGATGTGTAATGAACCTTTTGTTAGAGCTGGAACATTAAAAATAAAAAGCTAGATTTTATGTTTTAGATCCCTTTCAATTTCAATCGGGACGCAACAGCCGAGTAGTTCTTTCACTGGCTTTTCACCAAGGTGGTTCAAATTTCGGGCAATCCACGTGGGAATTTAAAAAATAAAACATGACTATTTAATTAAGCTGGTACGTTATTGAAGGTATCGTAATTACAACCTTTGCCATTTCAGTGCTTCTTAAGGGTCGCCAGATTGACGAAATTTTGCTCTAAAGTTTGATGAAACGTAGAACTAGAACTATTGGCCAATTCCTCTCACATTACTGTAGTCCTTCTCAAATATCATCAAACTGTGCTGTGATTCGATCTGTTCCTTATGCTGTGAATTCTAACAAGGTACTCAGAATAGGAGGCCCGCAAGAACTTCAAAAATGGCATTTGACTGGGATTAAAATGCTAGAAGTTAGAGTAGTCGATGTAACTATATTCTAAATCGTTAGAAAAATTAACACCTTAGCATTATAAAACATCCATCAGTTACGACAGGATACGAAAGAGCAAGAGCTGGGTGGGAAACCATCGTGGTATTAATACAGTACAGCACCATCTTTCGCCTAATGTAAAAATTTGAACTAAAGAAAGTCATCTTCAGGGCTGCCGACAGTAGGGTCCGAATTCACCACCTCCAGAATGCAAGCTAAGGGATGCGTGACTTTAGGTCGCGGAAGTATTAGTCTGCATTCTAGAAGTAGTGGGTTTGAACCTCACTATCAGCAGCCCTGAAGATGGTTCACATCGGGCAAATCCATGGCTGTAAATTAAATAAGGCCTGGCTGCTTCCCTAGCCCTCTTATCCTATCGTCGCCGACAGTCTACCTAACTTAGTGAGAGCGACGTTAAATCAAAATAAATTTCAGCCTTCATTCGCTAGCCGGACTACTCTGTGTTGTATCTTCATCAGCATGCCCTCCATTTATTAATAACATGAAATATAAACTGAATTTAAACTTGAAATTATTGGGAAGGGTAGGAGAAGGGAGTATAAAAATGTCTATCTTATTATATTTTAATATGTCAGATGCGGGTTTTGCTATTCCAGGCCTGCCAACAACTTAAGATGAAGAGGAGAGAGCAATTCAAGCCTCTCAGAACGAGTTTGGAGCGCACGGCTGCCAGGCTCTTGCTTCACTAGCAGCTTGTTATTTCGAGATGACAGCCGACGAAAACAGTTCAATAGACATTCCGTTCTATCTTAAGCACCATCAGTACCTGTGCACAACTCAGAATAAAAATTTCATTTTGCGGCTGAGCACCGGTTATCCATTGTGCACATCTCCTTATTCTTGGTACAGAAATATGTTTCCGTGAATACAAGACCGCCTTCACAAGATTGAGGAAGAAATGAAAAATAATATATGATCGTTAAAAATAATCCTTCTTCTGATTAGAAAGTGCTTCGAATCCTTTAAGAGCTTAGTACAGGTATTCAGTTTTAGCAATTTTCATTTACAGTATTAGCATTATTATTACTCACTAGTTAGACCAATTTAGGTAAAATTCACCACTTCTAACGGATGGAATATTTACAGGCCAGTTTCACACGGAAATGGACAGTTCTCTGACAAATGATCAAAAATATCACTGTCCACTTGGATACACTAGTCTTCACGTCTATGAACCGCGAATATCTACAAACTAAATAAAAATTTACAGGACATCTTCAGTTTTAGAATGCTAATGAAATCTAGAAAACTTTCTTTAAAAAGAACAGTTTACTCTGACGAAACCGAGAAAATGTTCTTTTTAATTCTAATGAAATTGAGAACATTTTTAAAAAACAATTCATTCTTTTGCATTTCTTCTTCTCTTGTGCGGCTCCACGGCTAAATGTTTAGCGTGCTCGCCTTTGGTCACAGGGGTCCCGGGTTCAATTCCCGGCAGGGTCGGGAATTTTAACCATCATTGGTTATTTCGCTGGCTCGGGGGCTCGGTGTATGTGTCGTCTTTATCATCATTTCATTCTCATCACGACGCGCAGGTCGCCTACGGGTGTCAAATCAAAAGACCTGCACCTGGCGAGCGGAACATGTCCTCGGAAACTCCCGGCACTAAAAGCCATACGCCATTTCATTCCTTCTTCTCTTAAAAATCAAATGAGAAATTACTTCACCAACATGCTTCGAAATTTTCGGCCAACACTTGGAATGCTCAAAATGTGGTGGTAAATCCTTGTGAATTACCATGTATTTATAGTTAATAAAGTATGTTTTATAGAATAATGACTGCACACAGAGATGTACGTTAAGGCAGGCTCATTCCGCTTTAACTCGCCTACTTGTAAAACAATGACATCTCGTGTCTAAAGCAAACAATATAGAAGGGGGTTAGAAAGAGAATTTAAGTGACGAAGTTGTGTAGCCGGCACTAAGTTGCCTTTAGTCACCAGCTCCATGGGTTTGTAAAGCCTGCTTAAGGCATTTAACTTCTATCTGTGCACCTTCTTTAAACCGCGTTAAGTGTTTCATTAAGGTTTATCACGTCCAAAAGGTGTTTTACTGTCAATATCACATTGAATATTCATGAAAGTTTGCGCGTTTCAATTTCTCTCCACTTGAGGCGTTTGTGAGCGAGTACATTTTCATTAACTAGAACACGGCGCTAGCGAACTGAAATTGCATAGCTGATGTACAGGAACTGTGCTGTAAAATGGGAAACTTTTCCATGATTACGAACGAAACTGATGGCGAATGCCATACCATACGTGATATCAGCCACACTCTTTAACTATTATTTGATAGTGATGTTGAAGAAGATAAATAAATTGAGCCTAATCGGAGTAAGGAGTACTATACTCGAAAGCCATTCCTGTGTTTCAGATACTTACTGATTATTTTTCTATGACTAAGTCCGGCCCCACGGTGTAAGGGGCGAAGCGTCCGCTTGTCACCCGGCGGCCCCGGGTTCGATTCCCAGACGGGTCAGGGGTTTTTAATTGTAATAATTAATATCCTTGGCCTGGGGACTGAGTGTTTGTGACGTTCGTAATGTTCCTTTCCTCACACACAACATTCCACACTACCGCCATTCCAATAACACGCGGGTTTATACAATATGGTGCCAGTAGGGGCAAAAGATCCACATGGATCGACGCTCCGAACAAATAACATTAAAAATAACTAAGAGCATCAGGATATTACAAAACTAAGTCAAAGTAATCCAGTCCTTGCCCGGTAGAATTCTCTAGAGAAATCAATTTCATTATAAAAATACTCCAATGTGTTGACCATCTTACTGGAATTGGTTAACGCTTCCATCCGCAGAACGGGCTTTTGTGTTTGAAACCCGAGTGTGATCATATTTCGGCTCTTTTCTCTTTCTGAAATAATTACTGTTATTTATGTTTATAAATTAAACCACATATGATGTATGTTTTGTTCCTCACAGGGAGAAAATGTTGGCTTAGTTTTAATTAACCTCCGTACATGTTAAGTGTAAGACAGGGACATGCGTCCCGAACGTTGCCAGGTAAAATAAATGACCTGATTACATGCACAGAACCTACCAGTTTACTGCTTACGGTGAAGGATCGGTGGTAAAGTGTCGGAATCTTGATCGCAAGTTCATGGGTTTGATCCCGGCTGTGGTAGTCTATTTTTGGTGGAGGGTCAAAAATCTTTGCACTGCACGTCATTGTTGTTGCTATAGTTAAGTTCTCTGGTGGCTCACTGTGTCACCAGACAAATTTAAATTAACCACAGAATCCATCCACTAGAAATTCGCTCTCGTTGCTAGACAAGAGCACAACTTGAATGTCGAAATTGGTTGACAGGTCGCCTTCACCACTTCAACGCGGTAGCTGATGCCGTACGAGTTTTTTTTTTTTTTTTACCAATAATTTTCAAGATACAAATGATTCCAAAAATATAAAATCGGCTGCCGGTTTAAAATTATAGAGATTAGAACTAATTTACGAGAAAATTCACATAAAATTCACATACCATACTTTTACTGAAAACTAATCTTGACATTTTGTGGTTTATACGAGTTTTCGATGAATTACTGTAAGTTCATGCGTGGGTAAAGCCTCCGTGGCTCACACGGCAGCCCGTCGGCCTCTCACCGCTGGATACCGTGGTTCAAATCCCGGTCACTCCATGTGAGATTTGTGCTGGACAAAGCGGAGGCGGGACAGGTTTTTCTCCGGGTACTCCGGTTTTCCCTGTCATCTTTCATTCCAGCAACACTCTCCATTCTCATTTCATAGCATCTATCATTCATTAATAAATCAATTTGGGAGTGGCGACCCCATCGTACTAACAGCCTATATCTGCTTCATTCATTACATCCCTGACCCGGTCAATGACTGGAAAACAGGTTGTAGGTTTTCATTTTATGCGTGGGTGTACAGTCTGCTTCGGCCGTACCGGCGGTTCTTCAGCTCTGGATTTCGACCGACCAAGCGAGCAGAATGAGCTTCGGCTTACCAGTGACCACGGCTCTACCGTGGCTCTACAGCTCTGCATTCGGGAGATGGAGAGGGCTGTCCTGAAAATGGTTTTCAGTGGTTTTCCATTTTCATACACTATGGCGGTTGCCAGGACAATTCCTAGAATAGGACCCGGCCGCCAAGTTTCTAACCTTTTCCGGACATCCCCTTCATCGAATCTAACCTTCCAGGCCTGAGAGAAGGCGTTACTGTCTAGGAGGCCCGCCGTCCCCTTCAGGGTCGGAATGAAAACTTATGTAGTACTAGTAGTTATCATTAAAAAGGCTACGTGGAGACTTCATTTCGAGCAGCCTGTCTCTGTAAGATTGTGTAATTATATAGTCGTAGTAATGAAATGGCGTATGGCTTTTAGTGCCGGGAGATCCAAGGAGGGGTTCGGCTCGCCACGTGCAGATCTATTTGATTTAATTTCCGTAGGCGACCTGCGTGTCGTGATGAGGATGAAATGATGATGAATACAACACATACACCCAACCCCCGTGCCAGGGAAATGAACCAATGATGGTTAAAATTCCTGACCCTGCTGGGAATCGAATCCGGGACCCCTGTGACCAAAGGCCAGCACGCTAACCATTTAGCCATGGAGCCGGAGATAGTCGTAGTGATAGTCAACGACAGTGTCCGTCTCCATGGCTGGCGTTTGGTCCAGGGGATCCCGGGTTCGATCTCCAGCCAGGTCGCGGATTTTAACTTTCATTAGTTGATTCTGCTGGCTCGGGGACTAGATATTTTTGCCTTCTTCACCATTAGCATTGTTCTTAGGTAGGCCCCCAATCTTCACAGATGTGCAGGTAACCTGTACGGCGTCAACTCGAAAGAACTCCATCAGGTCTCATCAACACGCAATTATTAGTCAACGAAAGTGAACCTGCACGCACGTAGACATGTCCCAGTTTTACGGCCGGATGCCTTTCTTGACGCCAAACCTATTAAGAAGGATGAAACTAGAGGAATATTTGTTCTGGTCTCAGCTGTCAGAATGGAAAAACACATATGGCAAGTGAAGGAGGTGAACAACGGAAAGGGGAGCAATATACCGTCCATGTATTCCTTACCTTGGTGAGAGATAAAACTTGCCCATTATTGCATGGGAGGTCAATGACCTACATTCGGGAGCTCGCAGGAGTTGCATCAGATTCACCGGCAAGTATTTCCCATTTTTAGGCGATACAAAATAATTCGCCTACAAGTTTTAAGGGACTCGTTGACCGGTTTATACAATCATCTCTACTGACAAAATCCTAGGTGACATACAGATTTACAGAAATATTAAAAATAAAAGTAAAGATTATATATTTCTGTCCAAGAAACAATAATTAAGAAAGATAGATTTAGAATAATTCAATTTGCATATAGATAAATGTCTTGTTTAATTATTGATTCCTCCTTAGAAAATTGCAAACTTAACTTTTAATTTTATTTGTATTCTGGATCTGTATGGTCAACTAGGATGCTAGGTAGATATCTCACGATTTGAGAAATTTTACACTCTTACGTTTTTCTGTGGTAGTTGGAAGTGTGGCACGCTGTGTGCCTATGAAGATAAAAATACAAACACCCAATCCTCGGGTCAGAGAAATGAATCACATGTGGATAAAATCTCCAACTGTACTTGGAATCAAAACCGGGACCATATGAACCGAAGCCTCGTCACTGACAATTCAGCCAAGAAGCCGGATAATAATAATAATAATAATAATAATAATAATAATAATAATGTTGACTCCATGCAATAAGTTCATGTGTAGATTTGGCGCACAAAACATAGATCTGTTTGGAAGAATTACGCTTCATTTATGATTTCACGGGAGTAATTGTGATATTGTTTTGTATGATAATTATGTGTTAGTGTTGTCTGGTGAATCTATTACCTTTTTTTATCGATTTCAGGATCATATTTGTTATCAATTTTGTGCCCTAAGTGGGAACCATCTTGTTTTGACTATAATTGTCCATAGATAATACTAACCAGAGGGGTATTTGATTTATTTATTTGTTTACATTCTTGCCCTAGGTGTCCGACATCTTGTTTCAATTTGCCATTACTCTCATATAAATCACAAAGAAGACTGGAACTCTACGATCTCACCACGATGTTGCCAAGGTCACAGAGTATGCATTGTTTGTTTACTACTTTGGACGTAACTAAGACAGCCGTCTTTAAAACGAGCAACATGCAGTCTTCGCATGGTATTGCATAGGATACATGATCTACATTTTACTCAAACCTGGCGGTAGGTATAAAACGTGACCCAGTTTTATGGAGATTATGATAAAGGAAGATAACCTCGGAAAACAGCCGCTGCCTGGGGATCGCCAGGGCACTCTTGGAACCACTGCAAGGAGTGACAGCATGCAAGCCAATGGTGGTAGGATGGTGGGCAGACGGCCACCTACCGGGAGGAATCCCAAAGAAATTACAGTCGCCGAAGCCAAGGAACACAGTGTTGCGCAACACCTCTTGACAACAACCACTGAAAGTGCTTTTGCAGAAGATGCAACCACCAAAGTGCGAAAAGTCCGTACTATAATGAAATGGGAAAATCCTGTCAATGAGTTTATAATGAGGGCTTACTATAGAGTTACCAGGCTCCTCGGCTTTGCAATCACGTGAGGAAAATACTGAGGAATACCAAAAACCACTCTACTAAAGATACAGAAAACTCCCTCATTACCGAATATCTAGATACAATGAAGCAAAAACTAACTGCCCTTGCTAAACGTCTCAAGCGCTATACTAAGGCAACAGAAGGAAAGGCATAGAACTCTCTTTTTAATAGGAATGAGAAACTATTTTACAACAAACTTAGGACACCTGAGACAGTTAACATGCAGAATAGCAATGGGATACCAACTGCGGAGAGCGTAAGAATAGTTGTGAGTTTGAACCTTAAGATGTCATTCTTCATTGGGACTTTGAGAGTGCTACGCTAATTCAAGAGGTCTCCTTCGGGAGGCGGTTGCAGAGGCTAGGACTGGCGTAAAGATGGTGATATAAGGTAAAGCATAACTATCATATTATAACTCTGTGAACTTTTTGACAAAGGGAAGATTCCATCGTTCCCCTTAACATGTAACGGTTAGGTCGATCTGCGTTTCCTATACATTTAATGTAGGGTTTTCTTTTTTATTAGCACTTACATGTAGGTTTTATAGGCATTCTACGAACTTAATGTAAAAATCCTTATGGGGACCTTATAAAATATAAGGCCGCATGAGTGTGTACCCTCGTTTCCCTTACTCAGTTTGTTTCCTGGTGACTAAGTTTTTATATTTAAATATTTCTACCCTGATTTTGGACTTAAACTTTTCCTTCCTTAGTTATCAAATAGCATGGCTTATCTTCTGTCATCGAGTCTCAAGCCATATTAGGTTTTAAAATAAGTCTTGTGCTAGGAGTGCTGAAAAAAATTTCAGCCTCCATTTTTATTTTATTCTCGGCCTTTCCATTAATCTTTGTTTTCCACTTCTTGGCCATGTAGCATGGCTTTGTCTCCTGTACTTTCTGTATCTTGCGATCAACTTTCGGGTGTGGCTCCGCTATAAAATAAGGGTAGCGAGCGTGAAAGCTGTTTAAACTTTTAAGAGCTGAAAGTGGAATTCTGCAAGAGGTATCTTTGACGTGAAGTCATTTATGAAGATTCATTAACCTATTAGGTCACTGTAAAATATAAATTGTAAATTGTGGTTCAGGGTTTGAGACCCTCCTAAATGCAGCTCTGAAGTTGATGGCTTGATTCCCTTTGTGATAATTTGTTCTAGAAGCATTCCTATCATGAACACCTACTATTCTGTATTCCCTCTGATGGGGAACATCTTGTTTAAAACCTAGTGCCTCACGTAATTAATCCCAAAGATTTGTGAATTTAAAAGACGTATTGGTCTGGTCCTGACTGAAAGTCTTGTGTGATATGGGAGTCATTTCTCCCCACGTAATGAATTAACTAAGCTTCTTTGTCTGTTTGTTATCTTTTAGTAAAAACTGTATCGTTGCTGTTGTTTTCTGAAAATGGTTAACTTCAGTAGAAAATAAAAAGTAAAAATATAGTTGTCAAACTGTAATCTGTGGTTCATGCTTCGTACAGCCATTTAATCCTCACGCATCTTACCCTCTCTGAACCTCGAAAAATCATGTAATTATAACAACAACAATAGTAATCATAAGGGTATTTGCTTGCAAAGGCCAAGTGCGCATATGAAACACGGTTATCAGCCGGGTCCTTCATAGGTTGAAGAAAAAGTGGCAGAAGGAGTCACATGGCTTCGATTATTTTAATATTCACACTTTTCCGGAGAATACAGAGGTTAATAATAATAATAATAATAATAATAATAATAATAATAATAATAATAATAATAATAATAATAATAATAATCTTATGGCCTCAGCTACCGTGTTCAGACATTTCAATTTGACGCCATCTGGCTGTCTGCTCGTCAATTTCGACGTTCCGTTTTATTCTTGGCCCACTAGATGGCAGACCGAGTAAACCGAAACTCTCTTGGGCGTCTATGGCTGAGATTTAATGAATTTTGTCGGGTAAACACCAAATGTGTCACCAGAGATCTTTTACATGCCGACATCGCATGACATGGAGTGTCGAATGGACTTTTTTCCGCCCTTCAAAAAACCGACTACCTCTGCCGGGTTTGAACCCGCTATCTTTGGATGCGGAGGCCGACACTCTACCACTGATCCACAGAGGCAGCTAATACAGAGGTTCACCTTGTGTGACAAAAGAAAAAAATGAGAGCCATTTATTTACAATAAATTATACAGAATGTTGCGTCAATAAAAGTACAATAATAGATAAATGTTGTGTTTACTGGAAACCATTAATAACGTCTAAAGTACTTTCTTGCTGTCACATTCAATAGAAACCTTGTCCAAACTTGTATTGTGCCTTGAACAAGTGTAGTTTTACTTCCATTGGTTACTTTTCAATACATTTTTATGTTGTTAGTTCAACAATTGGGAAACTCTGGAAGGTTCGAACATGTAAGGAGAATTAATTCTATATTCGCGGCTGTAAGAAAGCCATTCAAAGAAACGAAATGCATCAACAAATAGTAAAATGTACCCGTGCTTGGGAGACAGGTGCTTTAGATGATGATGTTATTATATGCTCCGGCTGATGTTATGACAGCTAAATGTATTGCCAATATTTTAGACGGGTATAAAGCGTGAGTGTGATGATTATATAGCACGTAGAAAACGCTAGCCTTTGTAATCAGGAGAGTGGATTCTAAGATATTAGATGAAGACTTTCTTCAACGCGGTAGGATGACGTTGTCGGCAGTTTTACATTTTATCACGACCTTATGTTTTACTTTTAACTTTCTCCCATATTCCTTCAAAGCATGCGTCGTTATCTATTATCGGTGATTCGATCTCAGCCGGAATTCATTGTACCTACAGTAGGTATATTTGAAGACGATAACATTCCTATCAGGGGCTGCCTTGATGAAGTGGCAAAGGATTGCTCCGTCCACGTAGAAGTTATGAGTTCGATTTTCCATCAGAGAAATTACTTAACAGCAAACATTTACAAGAAAAAAGAACCTTTCAAGGAATTGCATCAAAACAAGACAGTTCATGACAGCCAAAGAAGAAGGAAAAATATTTCAGCAGAACAAAAAGAAAAACATTTTTTTTTAAAATACACAAAAGAATTGCTTACAATTAATATACAATAATAATTAGAAGCTGTCTCATAGAACTTAATGCGATAATCATAGAAAATAACATCATATTTCCTTACATATAGCGTAAGTTAATCACAACGTAGTCATTCAAAAATACCCTTAAACTTAAAATATTTCGTTACGAGTAGGTTAATGTAGCATATTCTACTCCTGGAGTTGCATGTAGCCCTGGGATTCCCTCATCTGTCTGTTTGGTTATCAGTATTGAGGCTTGTTGGATGCTCAATAGTACGAAAACAAGAACCGATGGCGATAGTGAAATGCCATAGCTCTCGTTTTACTGGGGGCAAAAAGTGCTACTTTAGCAGTATCAGCCCTATGAAAATCACCTTTTATAACATCCATACGTACTGATCGTGCTCCAGACGTTATTACACAGCCGGTACGATAGGAGAGGTGGTAGTATACAGTTTCTAATCACTAGATTGCGTGTTAGAACATATAACGTTGTTGATGGTGACTTGTCCATCGGTTGGAAACGTTAAGCCTCGAGCAAATTCATTGGTGTTATTCGGCAGGAGTAGGCTATGTACCCAAAATCAGGATTCATCCTCTCCGTACATCGGCATCATTATCATCATCATCATCTCACACCCAGAAGTCGCAGGTCGCCCATGAGCATCAAGAAGAGAGACAGGCGAGCTGAACATATCCTCTGACACTCCTGGCACCAACAGCCATACATCAAATAAATAAATAAATAAATAAATAAATAAATAAATAAATAAATAAATAAATAAATAAATAAATAAATGAATTAATTAATTAATTAAAAATAACCACCCATACATCAGCAGTTCGAATACCGTCACAGCGGTATACGAAACTGAGACTTTGGTGGAAACTAAATTTTGCTCTGGCTTATCTCAACAGAGAGAGAGAGAGAGAGAGAAAGAGATGAAAAATACTGCCTGGATAAAAAAATAGCAATAGACGCGAGGTTCCCTCAGCCTATGTCAAGTACAGTATTAATTCCAGGGGGCAAAGGTGAACGGGCATTGAGCTAAATTATCCCACATAGCACCCAGACGCAAATTCTTAGCTTCCACTCCTAGAAGGTCCTTTATGACTACAAGTAAGGCTTGGCTTTACAATGCTTTAAACGTTCAAATAAATTCATGTCATTCATTTCTGGAGGCGAATGGATCTTATTGTGGACATTCCACATTGGCTCAGGAATATTTTGTCTGCCGGAGTTCCAGTCTGTCAAGAAAGTATGCTTTCGGATCTTACTTATGGTAATACTTGGTGTTAATCAAAACACTCGTGGCCTACACCAAATTAGCTTTTACTCATTCCTAAGTTCTTTTTTTTTCTTCAGTTACTTGGGATCGGCATTACATGTGAATTATGCCCGCATTTGCAGTCAGATAAATTTCCGGACGCTAATGATGTGATGTGCTCATTCCTGCATGTTTCTCTGGTAATTGGCAGTGTAGTGTGTAGAGTGAAAATGACGAGGTATTAATATGAACAAAAAACTCCAGTTTCCAAGTCAGGGAAATTAACTGGACGTGGCTAAAGTCTCTATTCCAGCTGGAAATCAAACGTGGACAATTCAGAATCGAAAGTCACTACAATGATCACGCGAAATATCCAAACTACGTATTATTATTATTATTATTATTATTATTATTATTATTATTATTATTATTATTATTATTATTATTATTAATAATAATATCATCATCATCACCACCTTGCTCTGTTAAGCGAGTTGGTTACGAGTGTCATCCTTCGTACCCCAATATCATGGGTTCCGACCTAGCAGGAGTAGTTGGGTTTCTGAAGGGCGAAAGCAAGTCCTTTGAGCAACCCATGTCGTGCGATGTCGATATGTAAATTATCACTGAAGACACATTTGGTGTTTTCGCAACGAAATTAATTGAAATTTAGTGTAATCACCAAAAGTTTTTCCGTTTCTCTGACAACTGGTAGAGTAAAACAGAACGTCGAAATTGCCACGTAGGCATACTAAATGGCGTAAAATTGGAAATATTAACCATGTGTTTTACAATCGGAATAGACTGCCAGCAAGTGCTAATTTTATTTTATTACTAGGTAGGTTCATTTTATAATTTGTAATATTTTCTAAACTAGAACTTGAATCATTAACAACGAGAAGAATTATTTTGAAGGTAGAGGGCAGACTAATTCCGTGGGCCGTGGCTGTATTGTACTCCTGACGACTGGTACCAAAGATTGGTGCATCATTTAATTGAGAGTACCTAGCAGCTAGTCTCAGCGAGAATTATTATTATGTTTCTTCTTTTTTTCGATTTGCTTTACGTCGCAATGACACAGGGAGGTCTTATGGCGACGACGGGATAGGAAAGGCCAAGGGTAGGAAGGAATCGACCGTGTATTGAGGTACAGACCAAGCATTTTCATGGTGTGAAAATGGGAAACCACGGAAAATCAAATTTAGGGCCCTCAGCCAGAATTATATGTATCCATGTATATTGCTTACTATCTACAAACTTGATACATCTGCATTGACCAATGAAGATAATCTGTGGTTATAATTTTAGTAATAAAATGTACATTTATTATTAGAATCAATGATAACCTATTATTATTCCCGGCGTCAAGTGTTCCAGTGTCAAAAATTAATGGAGAATTAAAATAATAAACATTCATATTGTATCAAATTTCAAATGTTAAGAAAGATAAGTCCAAATATTGAAGAGATGGGTGGGGGGGGTGGCTGTTATACACCTGGCGAACCCCATCTCTTGCGTTCGCAACTGCTAAGTTTTCTCTTCCTTGGTGACCCATCCTTTTCTTTTGTTGATACCTTCATCCATTCGAAGATCGGACCTTTTCTAGTATCGAGCAAGTGGCTGTGCGGTTTGGGTCACGTAGTTGTCAGCTTGCACTCGGCAGATAACAGGTTCGAACTCCAGTGGTGGCAGCCCTGAATACGGTTTTCCGTGCTTTCCCATTTTCATACCACTCAACTGCTAGGGATGTACTTTAATTAAGGCCACGGTCACTTCCTTCCCACTGCTAGCACTTTCCTACCCCATCGTCACCGTTAGACGTATGTGTGCTGGTGCGACGTAAAGCAAATTAAAAATTTTATTGTAGTTAGTGCTAAGAGAGGAATGCTGCTCAGATGTACATACTTCTTCTTAAAACACTAATTACAACCACCACCACCCTAGTGAGAATGGTTTGAAATTTTATAATAACTTTACGAACTCCACTCTGGCTACATTGATATAATGTTTGAGATTTTATTATACGCACACAAACACCTAATTTGAATTTTGCAGTATTTTGTGTTATACAACCCGGAAGACATGTGAAATATGTAGGTTAGACCCTTGCCTGCGAAGCAGCTTTCTGAAGCCTTTCTTTTAACCATGTGGACAGTTTTTACTGCAAGTACTATGTGTACCACAAATAAATGCGAATCCGTTTATTCTAAATTGGAAGGGATGTGTTACTCTTTTCTTCTTTTTGAAATGTTGGGAAATGTTCAGCGTGGGGACATAACCTGTTTGAATATACGAAATACAATTTTAAAAATCAATAGGAGTAAATTGAAGATTAGGAAGTATTTATAATGTAATAAAATATCTATAATTATTTCAAAAATGCACCACCTGCCGGTTTGATAACGTTAGAAGTGTGGCTTTAGAATGTATTCCCATCACTTCTTCTTTCAACCTTTAGCCATCAATTTTCTTCTTGCACCACGATTTGTTGCTGACTGGGAACAGTCCTTAGAATGTCGTCAGTCCACCGTATGCCTGGTCTTTTTAACACTACTCCGTGTTCTGGGTTACCATTTCAAAACCCTGTTTGTCCATTGGCTTCCATCCTGCTTCGCGATATGCCCTGCCCATTTACACTTGAGTGTGGCTATGTGCTGGATCAGTCGTCCTGGTTCTTTTCAGTATTTCTTTGTTAGGTATTCTGTGTTGAAGTGAGATCCCAAACATGCTGCTTTCCATGGCCCGCTGCATGTCCCATCGCAATTGGAAGTAACTTTTAAACGGGCATTTAGCTAAATTTTAACGAAAATAACTAATAGGGCCTAATTTCCTTCCTTCCTTCCTTCCTTCCTTCCTTCCTTCCTTCCTTCCTTCTTCCTTTCTTTCTTTCTTTCTTTATTTATTCTATTTTAGCCATCTAAAGACAACGTAAAGTAACCATGTGCATTCATCTTAATCCTTTTTTTCGTGATTTCCAATACTTCTTAATTCTTTCACTTTGCTGTTTCCTCCTCTCTTGTGTTCAGATGTTATCATTACAATTCCTCTTTTCCTTCTCCTGGAAACCCTCGAAATGTTGTATCAATCTCCTGAAAGTTGTTCTGTCTTGTATTACATCGTCTGTTATTCCAATCTCTGTCATACCTTTTTTTTACTCCTTGGATCCACTGGTAGCCATTCTTGCTCCTGTAAATATGGTTAAACACTCGGTTTGTCAATCTACTGTTATCCATCCTCATTATGTGACCAAAAAATTTAATTCTCCTCTTCCTGATCGTCTCTAACAGCCTTTCATTTTCTTCATCCTTGCATAGATCTTTACTAATAGGTCCTATTACTAAACATTAATAACATTTACTCACGAAAATTTTAAACATAACATAATTGACATACCAATCATCACCAGTGTGTATAAAACAGGAAAGAAAATATTGTGTATTAATGGGGATGAATTCCTAAATTCTACCCTACCGAATTATCTAAATGGCTGGGACCTAATTATGTTTAAATGGGAAGGATTGGGACTGAATTAGTAAGCACTGTTGTTCGTAACTCGCTCATCACGGCGAACTCTGGCGCACACTATTAAATAATCAATACTAATTACATGAAAATGGAAGCGATATAAATATGTTATAAATTCCAATTAATATCGGCAACTGGGAGGAAGAAGCATCTGATTTTCTGATGTAGAAAGACCACAGTATTCTGAACAACAAAGATTAAGATACGAGTCCAGTAAATAATGAGATCGCTGTAAAGAACCAAAAAAAATCACAGAAGAAATGATCATCAGGTTCTGCGATTTTACGCTAATAATATAACAAATTTAAATAAGTATAACAAGAAAACAATCGGTATAAACAGCGATATTAAGCATCAACAGTAATTTAACAACAGTTTGGAAGTTTTGATATGACAAGCATTGAAGCAGTGCTTGCTCCTAGAATTGCTTTCTCATTCATCTAACAACAATCGCCACGTCACGAAAGCAACAGTTCTTCAAACGTACTGTTACCAAAGACGGTGCAAACTAAATTTCCAGATGGATATTTGGTGGACCATTGGATCGTCTCTACGACTGGACTTCAGGAACGTTATGACCCTGTATAGGAGAATGAGAAACAAAATAGTCCTTGAAAAGTAACCTTGGACCCCTACTCTTTCTTTTCTATATCGATGACATAATTCTTTTCACCCTAAAACAATCAGTGTTCGCTTCTTCTGTACGCCGACGACCTGAAAATCCTAAGGCATATGTCTACGCGTGACGATTGCCATCAATTGCAGACAGTTCTCAGTTCGTGTAGTGACTTGTTTAAAAAATGGAATCTTTCTTCCAATGTTATGAAGTGTAACACAATTTATTTTTCGTTGCTAAAGCAAGGAAATAACACTTCCTCTACCATCCGGGGAAATACACTGGAATCAGAAAAGAGACCTAGGTATTATAATTGACTGTAAACTTAACTTCTATGCTCATATCGAGTCAATAAAATCCCGAGCTATGCGTATCTAGGCATTCTTTACAGTTTCACTGAAATTAATGATATTAACTCCTAAAAATTATATTTCGTCTCCTATGTTCTCACCATTCCTGATGTTTGTTCCCTTATTTGCTCCTGATCTGCTATCACAAACATATCGCAACTAAATAGTATTTTAAACTTTTTCACTTTCACTGTTAAGACTTGCAATCCTGTTTTTAAGAACACAACTAAATCTAACATCATGTATCCCATCCGCGCCTAACCTTCCAACAACGCTCTACCTTCCACCGTCACTCTACTATTGATAATTCACTACCCGACATCGACATATTCACACCCTTTGCATCCTTCAAACATAAAATTATAAGATTCCATTGAAGTCCCCCCAGGTTTCCATTTTCTTCCTTCCGTTTTGCTAACTCTGTAACCGACCCTGCCGGTTAATGTTATCATTCTTGTTACTTTTTTATTGTTGTTAATTTACTGTTGATGCTTAATATTGTTGTTTATACCGATAGTTTCTTATTATACTAATTTAAATTTGTTATATTATTAGTTAAGTGAAATATGGACGATAACTAGCTCAGAAAGAAAGAGAATAGAAGCTTTTGAAATGTGGTGTTATAGAATAATGCTGAAAGTGAGATGGATAGATCGAATCACGAATGAAGAGATACTGAATCGAATTGGCTAAATTTGACAAGAAAAAGGGATAGAATGATAGGACACATCTTAAGACACCGAGGACTTGTTGAGTTAGTTTTTGAAGGAAGTGTAGGTGGTAAGAACGATAGAGGTAGACCAAGGTGTGAATATGACAAGCAGATTAGAGCAGATGTAGGATGCAATAGTTACGTAGAAATGAAAAGGTTAGCACAGGATAGGGGATGGCATGGAGGGCTGCATCAAACCAGTCTATGGACTGATGACTCAAACACACAACAACAACAACATATTATTAGTGTAAAATCGCCCTTCATCGGATGTTTAAATTTAATTTTATTAAATTTAATTTCAAAAAGCTTAAATGAGGTCAGAATGCGCCCGCTTTTGTGTGTAAAACATCTCAATGCAACAGTTAAACAGTGAAATGTTCGAAAATTTTCATTAAATTCGTGCCCAGCGTTCTATTTTCCATGACCGAGCTGTTATGCTCTGGACAATGCAAATTAAAATGAGCCACAAGATGTCCACAATCAATTGCAGTTCGAGGGATCGGATTGCTGGATTACAAAGTTCAAAAGCATAACAAGGTTGTTTCGTGGCAACCAATCACGAAGTTAGCAAAACATTTTACTAGAAACAGACGATGTTGGAGGCGAATGTGGAAGAATTTGACGGTGATGTGCGAACGCTTATAGCAACTGATTAGAGATACGTAATGGGGATGTGCGTAACATCGTCCAGTCGTGCTCGAGAAATGATTCTGTTCAGGATGAATCCTTACTGCGAAAGGAATGAAGCTCATCTTAGGGCCAACAGGTTCTATTTCTGCAGAGATATATTCCTACATGTTAACATCAGTAATCATAACGGCTTGAACTTTTATATTGCACATATATGTTTCAATGTCTGAAGCTATCGAGAAATATCCAGTAAATCTACCGAAAATCAAATACTACCCTCCCAAGTAAGGAAAACATATCCAAATAATATCTTCAGATATTTTTTGAAGACGTGTTATCGCCTAGGAAGAAGGCACGTGCTGTTATTAATGGTCTTCCGGGTGGTGACCCGGGATCACGACCTCTACAGCTCTAATACTCGTATTCCAGACAGGATCGACTTCAGGAAGATACTGATATCATCTAAATGTACTGGATTCGTGCAGCCATAAATGAGCACTTCTTCCACCCCTTAAAGAATATGGTAACATTCATAACGGACACTGTAGTGATGACATCAGACAATAACTTTGGGCAGCCAGACCACTTTCTCCGTCTACAGTAATTTGTGCATTAACCAGTTTTAAGCACCTTGATATCGCAATCTCATCCGGTTTCCATTATTTCGATGTGTTTATGCGACTACTCATCCTGGATACTTTCAAAGAACTCTCCAACATTCCTTTATAACGAGTCCTCTTCAGGAATATTGTAGAGATGATTGCGGGGAACCTGCGTTTATGAAATGTGCTCATTCTGAGAATGATTATCTATCAGTCACTCCTGGTCTGCATTTAGGGAAGTCGCCCAGGTAGTAGATTCCCTATCTGTTGTTTTCTTAGCATTTTCTTGGATAATTTCAAAGAAATTGGAAATTTACTGAACATCACCCTTGGTTATTCCAATCCCTAACTCCCCTTCCTATAAACGAATATTTGCCCCAATTTGTTCTCTTGAATTCCAACTTTATCTTCATATTGTAACCTCTCCTACTTATAAAGACACCACTCAGACTTATTAGTCTACTGATATCATTCCACGCCATCTCTCCACCGACAGCCCGCAACATACCACTTATTTGAGCAGCTCGTCTCTTTCTCCCAAGTCTTCTCAGCCCAAACATTGCAACATTTTTGTAACCCTACTCTTTTGTCCACAATCACCCAGAACAAATCGAGCTGCTTTTCTTTGAAATTTTTCCACTTCTTGAATGAAGTAATCCTGGTGAGGGTCTCATACACAGGAACCATACTGTAGTTGGGTTCTTACCAGAGACTTGTATGCCCTCATCTTTACATCCTTACGACAATCATTAAACAGCCTCATAACCATGTGCAGAGGTCTGTACCATTTATTTATAATCCCATTTATGTGTTTACACCAGTGAAGATCTTTCCTTATATTAAAACCTAAGTACTTTCACCCCTATCAACGCAGTAATTAAAACTTAGAGGTCTTTTCCTGTTTGCAAAACTCACAACCTGACTTTAAACCCCGTTTATCATCATACCATTGCCTACTGTCCATCTCACAACATTATCGCGGTCATTTTGCAGTTGCTCACAATCTTGTAACTTATTTATTACTCTAAACAGAATAATATCATCAGTAAAAAGCCTTATCTCAGATTCCATTTCTTTACTCATGTCATGATTGTTTTTGGTTCATTGTTTACTTACAGACCAACACATTTTTGTCTTTTCTAAACATGTGCAGTGTATATACATGAGCTACTTTTATATTTGAATTCTTATTTGTTATTCATTGCAGCTAAAACTTCTTAATTCTACATTCTTTTTTCCATGCTTTGGAATGGCATTTCATACATAATGTTCATTACGACAATGGTTTGTACCATTTCGTTGTAAGAACCACTTATGCCTATGATGATGATGATGATGATGATGATGGATGATGACAATGAAATATGTCCACTGCAATAATTTTACCATTCATATAATAAAGAGTGGATGGTAAATCAGTATTGCATGAATAAACTTTCCTCTAGCTTGTGTTTGTAGTAACATTCATTTTATTTATAATTGCTCTTGAATTACGGAATATATATTATTCAGCAGCAAACATTACCAGAATTGAAGAGGTATAGAGACCATCACGCTACATTGAGTAGCCCAACCAAAAAACTCTAAAGCATTTCAAAACCCCTCTCAAATTACATTAACATCGGCTTACATGCCAATTACAAACATTATTTCACTCTAAATCCCCTTTGCGAACCAACTACAAGTGCTTTTTTAAGCAAAATTAGTGTGCATGTGAAAAATCATCCAGCGTTAAAATACATAACTCATAACGAAATTCCGTACATTATGAAATGTGCATCCTCCAACAATTAAGGACCATTAGTATTACAGTCAATTTCATCATGCTAGAGTTGATTCAAATATTCACCTCCCACCTCCTCCCCCCCCCCCCCCAGCCCTCCAGGAAAACTAGTGGAAATTGCAATTTACAAATATTACAGAAATGGCAAAACCGAAATTAAACCACATGAAAGGTGCATGTAGGCGTGTACTTCATCATAAACCGACAACATTCCTGCCATTATCACTTCGTCCTTCAGTAAAATGGTGTGTGTGTGTGTGTGTGTGTGTGTGTGTGTGTGTGTGTGTGTGTGTGTGTGTGTGTGTGCTTTACAAATAAGAGCAAACTGTCCTGCCAATACCATCGAGCTATTTCAAATGTACAGCCATGAATACAATGACTATAAAAGGAACAACAATACTACGGAAGGGTCTATTTAAACTCGGCTTCGCAATCCCGGCAGGAGACAATTAACAGGCATACGACATCTTTTTACATATACATACACAAAACAAACAAAATTCAATATAAAATATTGATAGGTAGCCAATTATGATGCAAACACCAATAGGAAACGGAACCATTAACCATGATACATCGGTACACATAATTCATTCTCTTTTATTGGGTACTTTATCACAGAGTTGATTAGTTGATACGGTGTTTAATTTTAAGTATCACACATATATACGACATCCAAGTTCAACTCGTTTCAATAAACACGGTTTTGCTATATTTATCACCTTTTAAACTTGTGAAATTCGAAGAAATAACAAACGAAGAAGCACTATATTTCACATTCTCCGCCAAAGAAGAGTAATAATTTTATACACTGCACGTACATTACTCGCCAGTTCCAAAATGATTGATACCTAATTACGAATACAAGTCATTACAGACAGCATTCTACGCTGATGTGGACAGTATTGAGTATACTATTGATATATAGCCTTTGTCTTTCATTACATATAGTCATTCCATGTACATAATGAGTCATATGCCAATTTATCTCGAACATTTCACATGTTCGTGCTTTATTTCAACTAAAAATAAAACTACAAATATACTTAAAAATATACGATAATAACGTTCAATATATATACGAGATTTAGCCTTATAGAATTTATTCCCGTTCTTAACATCTCAACTTTTAGTATTCGATTGCTAGGTTCAGAACGTCGTTATCCATATTACATTTTTAGGGTTTGTAGGGTTCCTGGCTCTAATTAGGAAACATTGGTATTATTAACTAACATTTAAATTTATTTTAAATACGGTATCATCATCATCATCATCATCACCATCATCATCTGTTTACCCTCCAGGTTCGGCTTTTCCCTCGGACTCGGCGAGGGATCCCACCTCTACCGCCTCAAGGGCAGTGTCCTGGAGCTTCAGACTCTTGGTCGGGGATACAACTGGGGAGAATGACCAGTACCTCGCCCAGGCGGCCTCACCTGCTATGCTGAACAGGGGCCTTGTGGAGGGATGGGAAGATTGGAAGGGATAGACAAGGAAGAGGGAAGGAAGCGGCCTTGGCCTTAAGTTAGGAACCATCCCGGCATTCGCCTGGAGGAGAAGTGGGAAACCACGGAAAACCACTTCGAGGATGGCTGAGGTGGGAATCGAACCCACCTCTACTCAGTTGACCTCCCGAGGCTGAGTGGACCCCGTTCCAGCCCTCGTACCACTTTTCAAATTTTCGTGGCAGAGCCAGGAATCGAACCCGGACCTCCGGGGGTGGCAGCTAATCACGCTAACCAGTACACCACAGAGGCGGACGCAAATAGAAATATACGGCACCTAAGACTACTCTATTGAAAGGTACTGCCATACCTCGCTGTTTGTCAACCTCTGATGAGCAAAGCAAAAGCAAAATCATCTCCGTACAGGCCATGAAGGCCCTTGGAGGAGTGGAAGGTAATGGGTTCCACCAATCGTAACCTCGGCACATGATGGGGTGGAGTGGTTAGTTCTACACCCGGCCACCTTTGCCCCAAGGAGTTAATCTGGTACTCATTTTTTGGTGTAGGCTGAGTGAACCTCAGGGCCATATGCACCTCCGGAAGTGGAGGGGATTCGAACCCACGTCCTTCCGGGCGAACCGAGCACGCCTTTACGGCTTCAGCCAGGCAGCCCCTAACCTCTGATGAAAGGAAGTTTAATAATGACAGTTAATCGCCAAATAAAACATTTAAATGTTGAACTATTGCCTGTCTTTGAATTAAAATGCTATCTTCAAATATGTTGAAACTATGTTTTGTGATCATTCTTAGAAGAGAGTGTAGTACGTTTGTGAGCGTTATATGAAAATATAGCGGAAGCTTCTGCATCCGGAAGATGACACCCATTTATACTGGTACAACTTATTACTGCCTGCAACTTGCCTGTTAAGAATATCGAGAGGTATTACACAGAAAGGTGGGAAGGGAAGAAAGTTATCGTGGCCTTAATGAAGGTAGTACACCAGCATTTGCCCAGTGTGAAAATAAGAAACCATAGCAAACATCTTCAGGGCTGCCGACACTGAAATTCGAACCAACATCTCCCGAATGCAAGCTTACAGCTACGTGACCCGATTCACGCAGCCAACTCACTCAGGGTTCAGGAATATCAACTCAGATCACAGTGGGCGAATAAATGATGAAATTAACATGTATTTGATTACCGGTTCTGCCATAAATGTAAAAACACATTAAAATATGGGACCTGGATTTCATACCCTTTAGACAAAGACTGAAATCAGTAACTGGATTCAAATTTCACTGTCGGTTGATGAAAAAATGATCATCTGTGTTTTAGCCTACTACGTCGAAATAATACATAATTTTTAGGTTACAGCCTTCCACTATCCAACTCTAAGTACAGGTAAGCGCAACATAACCCAATAAATGGAACCACGGAGTGGACTTACAATTAAAACGAAACGTGTTTTTTTTTTTTTTTTGCACCTTGTTTTACGTCGCACCGACACAGATAGGTCTTATGACGAGGATGGCATAGGCCTAGGAGTGGGAAGGAAGCGGCCGTAGCTTAAATTAAGGTACAGACCCACCATTTGCCTGGTGTAAAAATGGGAAACCACGGAAAACCATCTTCAGAGCTGCCGACAGTGGAGTTCGAGCCTCCTATCTCCCGGGCGTAAGCTCCCAGCTGCGCGCCCCTAACCGCACGGCCAACTCGCCCAGTAAAGCGAAAACTCCAAGCGCACTCAAGTTGAACCATTAAATTCAGTAACCTACACGACAGATGAGATCACGTAGCTCACACATTAACAGGTATGTTCACCTTACCTAACATAACCTAATCTAACATTCAATTAATACTCTTTATTTCTTAGTCGTGTGTCCGTTACATGGACTATGGTATCGCCCATAGCAGACTGTTAACACAACACACACTGTTCTACTATACGTCTGCCTACATCAAAGATATTTGACTATCGATAGTGCGCTTCAACGTTTACATTTCTTGGTTGGGTGGTGTGCTTCGAGTCCCTTTATTTCAGATAAATAGTTTTGCAAAATGCGTTCCGCGATTTCCTTGAGCTCAGCTAAACAAATAATCGGACAAACTTCAGAGGTATGCAGCCAATGGGGCTGCTTAGTTTCTGGAGCTTACGATCTTAGGTGAACTGTCTATAACACGTATTAATGTGAATCTAAGTCATAATATTAAAATTGACATGTAACAAGGGGTCATCGAACCCAAGCGGTAAAGAGATACCAGATGGATCGAATGGGCGTAGGTTCAATATCCTGTCAGAAATAATAATAATAATAATAATAATTTAGAAACAACGTATTCATTTCTGGTGAATTTTATGGCCCTGAAATTCACTCAGTCCGCCTCTGTGGTGTAGTGGTTAGCGTGATTAGCTGCCACCCCCGGAGGCCCGGGTTCGATTCCCGGCTCTGCCACGAAATTTGAAAAGTGGTACGAGGGCTGGAACGGGGTCCACTCATCCTCAGGAGGTCAACTGAGTAGAGGTGGGTTCGATTCCCACTTCAGCCATCCTCGAAGTGGTTTTCCGTGGTTTCCCACTTCTCCAGGCGAATGCCGGGATGGTACCTCACTTAAGGCCACGGCCGCTTCCTTCCCTCTTCCTTGCCTATCCCTTCCAATCTTCCCATCCCTCCACAAGGCCCCTGTTCAGCATAGCAGGTGAGGCCGCCTGGGCGAGGTACCGGTCATACTCCCCAGTTGTATCCCCCGACCAAGAGTCTGAAGCTCCAGGACACTGCCCTTGAGGCGGTAGAGGTGGGATCCCTCGCTAAGTCCGAGAGAAAAACCGAACCTGGAGGGTAAACAGATGATGATGATGATGATGATGATGAAATTCACTCAACCTAAAATAAATGAGCACTAGGGCGAAAGTTGATCAGAGCCAAGGATACCCCAGCCCTTTTCCAAGGACCTCCGTGGGCCTTCGTGCCCTGTAATGAAGTGGTATTGAATTATCTAGGATTTATTTTAAAGTACTAATACAGCCTTTACTTCAGTGGATCAGTCGTAGAGTGAATGACTTAGATTATTGACTGTATGAGGACTCTCTTAGGCAGCTTCCAAGTCGAGGAATGTTTTGAAATAAACCCCCACGTCTTATTGTGAATCCAGGTTATACTATAGGCAAGAGGCGATCAAACCGAAGCAGTAAACATAATGTACGATGCCTCTAGGCTATACAACTTACCGTAGTAATGTTTAACTGCAGAAGAAACAGTTGTGCTGTTGATGTTCATCTGCCTCTCAAATCCACTGATCCTCGTTACAATGAGTAGCGCTTAGTGCATTGAAGCATAGCCAGAGCTGGATTAGGGTGACGTGAAACCTCATGTCCAAGTTACAGTATATCCCATTGACATATTTCACTACGGCTTAGATTTTAGTGTAACAGATAAATGATCTCTGTTTGATGCTGTTGTCATTTGTGGACCACTTAGAAAATTGCAGTCAAATGATAGAAACGTGGCACTGCACGGCGTGATGTGATCTATACTGCATGTAGTTAGTAAACAGTGTTGGTTTTGTTTTGGGGTTCCGATGCAGTACCCCCATAATTATTCATAACTCACGATGGACACAATATCTTTGAATTGATACTGGAATTGAGGATATGGTTGTATGCTGTTTACGTATCTTTCCTAGTCATCACGTAAATACCTATACTTTCACTTGAAAATGTTACTCTTGATAATAAAGTAATGCTATTTGCTTTACGTTCCACTTACTAATTTGACGGTTTTCGGAGACGAGGTGCTGGAATTTAGTTCCGCCAGTAAATCTACCGACACGAGGCTAACGTATTTGAGTACCTTCAAATACCAACAGACTGAGCCAGGTTCCAACCTGAAAAATTGCGGTCTGAAGGCCAGCGCGCCAACCGTCTGAGCCGCTCAGCCCTGTTGAAATGTACACAGCATCAGAGCTGTTGATATAAAAGCTAGTGAATCCGGTCATGTAAACTAAGCAATAGACTGACGATGGTCACGCTGGCCGGGTACCGCTTCAGTATCTGCAGCCGTTTGACTGGGTTGCAGTTGTCTTGGCAGGTCAAGGCCCTTAATGGGCTACCTGCGTCACATTTTTTGTTTTTTGTTTTGTTTAATGTGTACAATTAAATGTTCCTTTCTGAAATATTCTACGAATAGATGCTCATCCTTTCAAGGCATGGTAATGAATTTTATATCTGTGTATAAAAATATCGTAGAATGATGTGAAACAGGTCAAGAAAGAGGTCAAGAAATGACCGAGACGCAAAGTATTAAACCTACTGGGAAATCTCTGACAGTATAAAAGGAAATTTAGCACTTTCTGTTCTCATGATGTACCTCTTTTAGACACTATAAATAGTTTACATATTCTATTTTAGGAGGAAATAATGAGGAATGATGGCCGATTTATTATCCCTTTAACGAATTCACATCTTCTAATTTAGCCAGTAGTACACAAGACACTACAAACCACCACAGAAACACGTACTAATTGAAT